>NW_013667268.1:122985-127304 GCF_000517525.1 Limulus polyphemus | reverse complement strand
TTAAGTTGGTGGCCTGGTGGTTAGGGTGCTCGACTCGCAATCTGAGGGTCGTGGGACTCGAATCCCAATCACCAAACATGTTATCCCCTCTCAGCCGTGGGAGCGTTATAATGTAACGGTAAATCCCACTATTTGTAACCCAAGAGTTGGCAGTGGGTGGTGTTGACTAGCTGTCTTCGCTATAGTCTATCACTGATAAATTAAAGACGGCTAGCGCTGATAGCCCTCATGTAAGTTTGCGCGAAATTCAGAACAAACGAACGAACCTTATGTTTGAATTTATAAACTAAATAAAAGGTGGCTAGTTAGCGCACCCACAGTGAAATCTGGGTTTTTCTAGTCTGACCAAATAATGGAATTCCACTGCCACTAAGACCCCAGAATGCTGAACGAATATTTGCGGAACGGGACACGAACGCTGAGTTCTCGGATTCATTGACCTGGAACGCTTACCCAAAGGCCACGTCCTGCTTGACAATAATGTGATATGTGCTTATTGTATGCGGACTAACCAAAAACATACTTGCATCACAATTTCTAATCTAAAATATGGAGTAAATTTTATTTTGGGAATCGACTTTACCTATCCTTTTGTTTTGTTTGTAATTAAGCACAAAGCTATACAATGGGCTATCTGTGCTCTGCCCACCACGGGTATCGAAACCCGGATTCAAGCGTTGTAAGTCCGCAGACATACCGCTGTGCCATTAGGGAGCATTACATATCCTATTCTCCTCTACTCTGGTATGAAAAATATAACCTATACATAGCAGCATTATTTAAATTAACAAATAAAATTATTTACTCCCAATTAATAAGATTTAATTACCTAATATGTGTTTCATGAATGTTCATAATATGTACGTGCTGTTTCCAACATAGAAACTTTGCTACCGGGTAAAACAGTTGTTAACACTTGTGTTACAGTTTGAGAGAGTTGAGACTTGTCACCTTATTTCTTATGAATTATTGGTTGCTGCTATTATTCTGTGTTTGAAATGTCTTAGTTACTTCTAATACGAACTGCTTTCCGACATCACTTTTCGGTATATTATAATTATGGTGGCCTCAACTGGATACAATTTTGTTGTTTTTAATTTCTTTTCAAATATCACATTGTTCGATTTAGAAGGATCTTAAAATCGTTGTAAATTTTGAACAAGGAAATGGATTCATCTGGTATCACAAAACTGTTTTGCTGTTTGTGAGAAGAAAAAAAAGAAGCTACTTTCTTGTAGTTTATTTCAAAATAAAACTTGAAATTCGTGAAATTTTACCCTTAACAATAACTCAAGAATATTTCTCAACGTAAAAAAATAATATATTTATTTCTGTGAGCTTTTGGCTCATTTACCAAAGCCTTCAACGGCCAATTATCCATTGAATGTTATTTAGTATTTATTAATAAGGGGTAAAGAAAAACTCCGTTGGACTTGAGGCCAAAATTGAACTCAATACTTAATCAATACAGGTAAATATGTTAAATAATTTTGTTTCGCTCAAGTTAATTAATTTTAGTTGGTATGGCTAACTTGTGATTTAGATATTTTAACATTATTAATACGCAATTTATTGACGTGATTCTATTCTTATATATTTTTGAACTTTTTTTATTTCAAATTGTTTCTTTTGCTTTAGCAATTTCGTTAGATGCCGCTTTGGTTGCTCTATGCTCTAGTATTTCGGTTAAGCAGTAACTTGTAGGCATTCTATAGTATGATGTCCCCGTCGGAGTAATGTAGCCAAACTTACAAAGATAATAACAATAAGAAGAATTATAAAGACATTTTTCTGGAATTTTTTGTTAAGTTAAAGAACATTATTCACACCTAAGTGAAAAGTTAGCGGGGAAAATTTGTTTGTACCAAGTTTAGCTTACTCAGTATATATTCTACACCTTCTTAAATTATATAAGGTAAGATGTTCTACTAGAGTGAAAAATACCTCTCTGGTTCTAGGTGTTTTATAACCAATAGCTTTTTCTTCAGAGTTACTCTGATGTATTCAGGTGCACTGCTACTTTGATAATTATTAGATATGTAAAAATTGCTCTATACTACATAAAATGAGGAGAGTAGGATACATAGAAATTTAACGTAGTAGAATATGAAGAATTTAAATCTTCAAATTCTGCTCAAACTTGGTTGCTTTCCTAAAGGGACATGAATGCGACAACATATTAAAATCAAAACAAATCTTTTATCTTGCATTGCAAAAAATCTTGCAGAAAAACGGGCAATTAAAAACATAATTTCTGCGCGTTTTTTATTCTCTCGCTGTTTAAGTACTGTGCGGCACTCTTCTACAATATTCTCTGTTTGGATAAAATAAAATACATATTTCGTAGGCATGTGCATTTTTCTGTTCTTTATCCGTAGCATCACATATATTTTACACGGCAGCTGACAAACGATATTAATTAAAATGGGTGGAATGTAGCCCAATGTTTTGTTAATGCGCCACCTATGAAAAGTCCAATAGGCGTTCCCAAGAACATTATACCATTCACAATCTACCACATTAAACATTATACCAAAGGTCCTATGTTTAACCACAGTGATATCCGACATAAGTGCGTAAGAAGCCATATTGATCATCTTTAGGTCTCCACCCAAACCCTCTGCAGTGTCTGCCAAAAACAAAAATTTAGGGTTTAAGGCCCAGTACAAGACGTTTATCAATATACATACACTTTGTAGGAACGTTCCCAATAACGACAAAACAATTAACAGTTTTCGGCCATATTTATCACTCCATAGACCAAGAAAGGTGATCAAAAACGCCACGGGAAGATTAACAATTAGAACACTGTACAAAATTAAGTTGGATGTTTGTCTTTGTACTAATTTTTCCTCCTCCCTGAAATCATCCAAGTTGTTACAAACTATTTCGTTTAGTCCTAGCCGTACGTCGCATATTTTGGGTAAAAGCAAACTCTGAAGAGCGACACTCTGCGTATAAACACCGAAATGATTAAGAAATAAACACGGCCCGACAGTTACGTGTTTCAGAATACTGGTCAGACGGTGAGAAAAAAAATTCCATTTCCAGTTGTACAAAAGTAAACTATGCAAAATATGTTTACTCCGATGAAATGAAACTCTTATTACAGATTAATTAAGAAGTTTCATACACAACTCAAAAACAAAATACAATTCTTTCACAAACAAGGCACAATGTAACACAGAATGAATTATATGTACAACTCACAACAGATATACAACGTAAGTTTTTAGGGGTGGCACAGTAACAAAATCATTGAAAGCTTAAAAGAGATATACTTCTAGCGATTAGCTTTACTATCAGTAAGGTAGATGAAACGAGCCACAATGGCAAACTAGATATCAACCGTATAGTTTTTACATGTGTATTTCGCATTCTCTGATATGAAGCTTGTTATAAGCTCTATCATACAGAAAGTTTCTTTGTTTTTCCTGTAAAATCAGTTTTGAAAAATATACATAATAGTAGAAAGTGAAATTTTTTCTATTATTTTTTTTCCCAAAATGTTTATTTTCTTTGAAGACAGGTTAAGATTTGCTGTCATGGTTAGTAGCCTAAACGACCACCTGATAGCAATTGATATATGATCGCTGCAAACACGTCGTAAACACTCAGAAATTAAGATGAGGAGAAACACTTTAAAAAACAGGTATATAACATGAAGACTATCGCTTTGTGATAAAAGTCAAGAGAGACACGTGTTCTGACTTTTGAGATAAACGTCGTGATAAAACGCAATCATAAATAATACAGATAACACCATTTTACAATATTATTTACTCCAAATCAACAAAGTCAGTCGACATTTTAGTGCTGAGAAGTCTATTGTATCCTTTTCGACTTATGACATTAACAGTTATCAATCATAGTATCCACTTTACAGGGGCAGTCTACATAACATTTTTTTTCATAATTATTTTATATTTCTTAAACTATTTTATTCGTCGCCTAGTGAACTTACATCTATCCCAGGATTTTAGTATAGAGCTCGGGACTTTCTTTATAATGAGTATATATATTATATAAGTCTATACATATCATATATCCTATTATAGAATGTAGAGGGTTATAAGTGTTTAAATGATAAGAGTCAATATTATAAAAATATTATGTTCACAGATGAACTTAATATGTACATTGAAAAAGTAAAACTATTGATAAGGCCTTAGAAATATCAACGTTGACAAACATTACAGGAAAATAATGGTTGGAGACGGCTTGAATGGGTAATGAAGAAAAACTTCATGTAAGTTTAACATAACAGTAAATATACAACGTTTCGAAAAGGTTTTGTCATCATCAGGTACAAGTAATTT
>NW_013667268.1:116073-122028 GCF_000517525.1 Limulus polyphemus | reverse complement strand
GAGAGCCCAGGCTATGTATTTGCCTAGACTGTAGTCGAATGAATCATAAGTGGACAGTATAGGTCGTAGGGGGCAGTCTTGTTTGTGTGGTTTAGGAATACCATTTAGTTGTGGTGTGCATGAATCAGTTTTACGTAGATAAAAATAAAGATCGTCAGTAATTAAATTGTCTTTTTTCATTTGTAATAAAGTTTTGTTTAATTGTTTTTCGTGTGTGTTTGTTGGGTTGTTTGGGATGATTTTGAATTTCTTTTTATCGGAAAGGATGTCGTTCATTTTGTCGATGTATTCTGAATTGTTCATGATGACAGTGGTGTTGCCTTTATAAGCTTTCAGAATTTTAATGTTAGTGTTTTTTTAAGATTATAAATGGATTTGATCTCGTTACTTGTGAGGTTACTTTTCAGTTTACGGGATTGGTTGACTATATTAATAGTTTAAAATACAGTTTTTGGGAACTTCGGGAAACCACATTCTATTGTAGTTACCTGTGATAAAAATCTGTTGGTTGATGTCATGGATTTCTTATATATATATATATCCGTGTAAGTGTAAATTACTTGTACCTGATGATTACAAAACCTTGTCGAAACGTTGTACACTTACAGTTATGTTAAACTTACATTAAAGTTTTTCTTCATTACCCATTCAAGCCGTCTCCAACCATTATTAGTCTCATAGTAGGTTCCTCGTCATCGAATTACAGGAAAATATTTTTGTAGTGAAAATAAAACCAGGACTAATTTTCAACTTCTGTTTTTGTTTTGTTTTATTTTTAGTAAAATAACAAAGATTAAGAGAATAAATTTGTAATGAACAGAACAAACTAATTTTATTTTTATGGCTAAACAGATATAGTTAAAACCGCATAGGCGACGAAAATAACAAAATAATATAATTGGTAACCTGTTTAATTTTATATTTTTGGACTGCCATTTTTCATCTTCCTGTTGTATAACATTGTTTAGTTGTTACGTTCTTTATGTAGTTTTATGTACATTTACTTGGTTCACTAACGAGTGTTGTATCGTGTAGCGAGATTCAAAATAAGTACGTTCGTTCAATATTATTTATGGAACATCCGCTTAATGATTTTAACCGGTGTTTATAAAGTTTAAATAAGTACGTATGTTTAGTGTTATTTATGGAAAAAGCCCCTTAATGATTTTAACCGGTGTTTATATAGTTTAAATAAGTACGTATGTTTAGTGCTATTTATGGAAAATCCTAATGATTTTAACCGGTGTCTATAAAGTTTAAATAAGTACGTATGTTTAGTGCTATTTATGGAAAATCCCCTTAATGATTTTAACCGGTGTTTACATAGTTTAAATAAATACGTATGTTTAGTGTTATTTATGGAAAACCCCTTTAATGATTTTAACCGGTGTTTATATAGTTTAAATAAGTACGTATGTTTAGTGCTATTTATATAATATCCTCTTAATGGTTTCAACCATCGTTTATAGAGAGTTTAAATTAGTACATGTATAAAGTAAGAGAAGAAAGAAAGAGTATTTCTTTTCTTTTAATATTTGCAAAAAGATTTGAAAAAGACTATCTAGACGCCAACAAAATAGTTAAAAACACAATGATAATGATCTTAACTAATTTTTTATAGAGTGTCAGTGTTTCTTTAAAATTTTGCACTGAAATCTTATGTATATATTGCGAACGGTGGTGTCTGTCCGAGCGTTCGTCTGTCTCCAGTTTGAAAATCTGTGCATGCAGGCAAAGCTCAACATTCACTTTTGAAATGACAGGAGAACAGGCATGAATAATGTTGATGCCAAATTTTATTTCGCAAGCAGGATATTCTATACTAAATTGTTACGAATTGATCACACTATCATTCACATTTCAAAATGTGATGTAACCGCGGTGGGCGGTATAAGTAGCTCAGAGCTTTGGCTCTGAGTAAAACCAAGAGTGCAACACAATTAAACTTTTTAAAGTCCATCGAATAATTTAAATTGACAGATTAGCTTAAACTTTTCCCGTCACTGGGGACAGGTACTTTTGCTTGTGGTTTAATGATATGAAAGAATGTATGCTTAAATAAGTTATCTTTAGTATTTGTCATGAAACAGAGCGAAATAGATCATAAGTAATGAGTTAACTAGACACACAAATGTAATGAAGCCAGAATGCGTCGAACTCCATACCTTAATTCTGATCTTTAACTTGATAGGCAGGGCGTGGCCTGTTGGTTACCGGGTGCGGATCGAAAAGTTCGAATCGTAACACCGTTTTCGGTTGTGTGTGTATATATATATATATATATATATGTGTGTGTGTGCTTGTGTTATTTAAGTGATAATGAATCCCGGAAAAATATACATTGTGGCGACGGGTTCCATTGACTGGCTGCCCTTCTTCTGCTCAATATTCAAAACTAGAGACGACTATAACCGAATTTTAGGAGTATGTAGCCTGGATAGCCTATGTGTCGTATAAAGTGCCGTACACATTAAAAACTCCAATTATTTTACTTTTTGTTTAAAGGTATTTAAGAAACATCTCCTTCATAATTTTAAAACGGTGTTTATTGGGCTATATTAAATATGAATAATTAAATTCGTACAACAAATACAGTTAATTTTAAAGAGTTAAATGATAGTTCAATATCATACCATTTGTTAACATGATGGAAAGCACGTGGTTGACAACACCATCTTAATATATGTCTTGAAAATAAATGTATTTAACAACAGTTGTTGTCCTGGATTTTATTTGTATTGTATATTCACTGCGATCGTAACTAAAAGAAACTAAGCAACGTAAATATAAAACTTTTTCTATTTTGCAACAAAAAAATAATATTAGAAACTTGAAGTAAAATGCTGCTGGATCTTATCTATCAGTCTATTTATGTAGTATCCAATAAATATAGAATACGTAATAGATAGTATCGAATACGTAGAGAATAACATTTTATATATTATTTATCTCAAAAAGTTCCAAGTCTCATTTCTAATTGGCTGTTCCTTCGAGCAAGTGATTGATGGAATCTGCATCAGAATGACTAGATAGGTAGTCTCCAGACTTGCAATCTGAAAATGATAAAAGTTCTAATTTTAGTTTTGAAGTGTTTCATAGATCCTGTTTCTAATAAAACGAAACTCAATTTGCAAAATAATAAGTTCCAACAAAAAATACGTCTGTTTTTGGTTATAATTTTTAAAGCAATTACAAAAGAAAGGTCTCATATTTGTTTATTTTCGCCTATATTTTATTTTTTATTTTTTTCGATGATAATGGAATTTATTTGGATTTTTGACTAAGGCTTTTTTTAATTGAATATCGTTTCAGGCTGATGATATGGCCTTTCAAAATTTTTGCACCCCAGTCAATGACACAGAGAGAAAATTGTGATTTAAGTATTATGAATGTGATTGTATCTCAACAGAATTTATTTAGTTCTTACAGAAAGAAGGAGGGAACGCCCAATAGTGAAAAATCCGGAAGCGCTGATGCCGTGCACTCTGATATTTGTCGTTGTCACGAAAAACATCTGTAACTAGAAATGAAAAATAGTTATTTACACATTATAAACAAAATATCATTAGCAGTAGTTGGTTTCACTACTTACATCAAGGGTGGAAATAGTTTTAAATTATATTGCGTTAAAAATCGAAGATGTCCTAAAAATCCCCAGGTTTCTTTTTTCATCTACCAAAGTAGGATTGGGCTGAGTTTTGGATATGTGGATTGTTTCGAGGTGAATTCTCCTCTTTTATTTGATTTGATTTAAGGGCAACGTTTTGACTGTCATCTAGAATGATTCTGTATAAAGTCTAAAACATAGTCTCAAAAGAACGTTTGTTTGCCTGTTTGTCGAATTTCGCGCAGTTACTCCAGGACTATCTTCGTTAGCCATCCTTAATTTAGAAATGATATACTAGAGGGAATGCATCTAGTCGTTGGCTAATCTTTTACCAACGAATAATAGATTGACAGTAACATTATAACACTCCACGGCTGAAAGGGCGAGCATATTTGATGACGTAGATTGTAACCCGCAATCCACAGATTGTACGTCGAGCACCTTAATCACCAAGCCATGCCAAGGCAAATGTTAAAAGGAACGTACAGTTTAAAATATATCACCTTCTGAGAAAGATAATTCGTCATTTATATGTAAAAATATCCATATTTACAGTTTGTAACTTAAGAGTTAGTTATTATGGTAAAAAAACAAACAGTAAACCCTACATACTTTTTGCAATTATGCTGGCAGGCTAATTTGGTCAGACTCTGCATGCAATATTTTCAATTCAATTTGTCTTTTATTTGTAAATAAAGATATTCAATTATTAGTTAACAGAGTTCTTCCTAACATAGTAAATTTATAAGTATAAGACATTGATAAGAAACAAAAACAACATGTTCTTACATTACAACTTGAAAAATAATACAAACTTACTTATGTATACATATAATAATTGTAAAGGTTTGGTTAGTTCTTTCATTGGAACGTCTCAAGATAAATAGCTCTTCCGGTGCTACATTTATATATAAGCAACTTTTCCAGTGCCATATTTATTTTTATGTTACACAATAAAATAAATTAACAAATGTGTTCTGATATAACATTATTTGTCTGAAACTTTAGACTGGTAAACTCAAAACGCACCACGGCGGCGAAATGCATCTTTGCAAAAGCGGGACGCAAACCATTGCCCCTCAGATTCACCATCCGTCACGCTAACCATAGGCCACACTTTGCACTCGGAAATTGTTTGTTTGTTTGTTTTTTGAATTTCGCGCAAAGCTACACGAGGGCTATCTGCGCTAGCCGTCCCTAATTTAGCAGTGTAAGACTAGAGGGAAGGCAACTCTTGGGCTACTCTTTTACCAACGAATAGTGGGATTGACTGTCACATTATAACGCCCCCAAGGATGAAAGAGCGAGCATGTTTGGTGTGACGGGGATTCGAACCTGCGACCCTCAGATTGTGAGTCGAGTGCCTTAACCACCTGGCCATGCCGGGCTCCCCAGTGGGAAATATAAAGAGAAGTACCTTCCCTTCATGATGTTACAAAATTCCAAATTCAGGTGGTGAAAGTGTTAAATATTTCTAAGTAAATGTAATACAGATAACGTTCTGCTTTTAACTTGTTTGATGATTGAAAAACAAGCAAAACACTTGCAAACCTCCAGAAAGTTCAAACTGCCAATTTTAATTTGTCATAATATTTTTGCATTTAATAAAAAAACGAAAAACTTTCGACTTAAATAGATAATGTTATGTTTATAAAATTTGAGTAAACACTAATCAAAGCTACAAGTAACAGACAATAAGAGTACGTTGTGAATGTTCCCCATTGCCTCTAACACTGTGTTGAATGCATTTTTTCCTTAATAAAACAACAGTTATATTAATACTTGTTTATTACATTTGCCTACAATTCTTCTATGAAAACCAAAAAAATCGATTATTTTAGTTAGATGTTTACCCTAAACTACATTTAAATAGTGTTTACCAGACGTTGTGTTATAAATCGTTTGCAAATTGTTTGCCATAAGTTCAATTTGAAAAGGCTTTGGTTATATTTTTTTTTAGAAAATAATTTCAAAACTTACAATCGTATTCTAGAAGGCTTTCGAAAGTCATACGGTCACCGAAAAACGATATGTGTTCAAATCCTGTTTGATAAATGATTTAAAAGCTTCAATTTCATTCGTCAAGATATACAGTTATTAGTTAATTAAAACTGGATTCTTAAGAGAATTGCTGGTCATTTTTAAACTGTCTTAAAAACGAAAATAGGAATTTTACTTCATCTAAATCTCTGATGCATTGTTTTGTAATACATTTATATAAACCTGTTTCTCTGATTAACATCTCCATTAGACATTTTTATTAACTCAATTTAATATTATTGAAGCTTATTCTACCACTTTGTTTTTTATAATAATTTCGAAAGTTGATGGTTGAGGGTTTGTTTGTT
>NW_013667268.1:107794-115244 GCF_000517525.1 Limulus polyphemus | reverse complement strand
TGTTTTTTTATTGTAAATAAAGTACATTTATTAAAGGTAAAATGCATTAATTCTGTTCCTTTTGATATTACTTAGCTAATCTTACAAGCTATGCGCTTTAAATTAGATCTATTAATATATTTTCAGTGCTGAACATTTCTGTTTTTGTTGTGTGAACTGAAAAGGTTGTTTACAAATTACTACACCTTGCGCCATCTTACGTACAAAGTCTCAACTTTCCAGTAATTACACGTAAGCATTAAGAGTAAGCAACAGAATAATCAGTATAAAGAACACCCAGCTCTGCGTGACTTGGATATTTCATCTAACGGTTGACAGAATATCAAAGTACACATAACCTCTTCCTAAACACATTTTAAGCTTGAAATTGTATCTATATGCAAATCACTAATCTAGATAAACACATTTCTTATGGCACATTGTTCATAACTTATACCAAACGGCTCTTGGGTGATAACCAGCTTTATTCGAATAAACGTATCCCAACTTCATCAAATAGTTTTTGAGTAAATTTTCTTCTAAAATGTATGTGCACGATAAAACCTAACCATTAGGCGAAGTTTACAAATCGTAGGGAAATATATTTAAAAAATCCTTCTTTGTCATCGTTTCGTTATCTATTGTAAAATAATATGAACAACTTTATTACCATTATTCAGCGACTACTTCGAAATCTAGAAAAACTTAAATAATTTAGCATTTTATGTTGAATTGACAATGTTAATAACGGACTGGCACATTAAACTTTATACTGCTTGTGTTATTTTGTTGCGACAGTAATTAAACAATAATATGGGTTCAATATAGTAAGAAATGTTTTTAAGTTTGACTGTTTCAGCATATACTTTATACAGATTTATTTAAAACACATAGTTTTATCTTCTACAGTGTCTGTTTCCACAGAAACGCGCTCCGAAAGTTGGGGCGCTATAAGAATGACCTCAAATCCCATCATTTGGCTAAACAAGAGTAGCTTAAGAGTTCCTGGTGTTTTTGACCAACTCTCTTCCCTTTAGTCTGTCAGCCAGATTAGGGATGACTAATCGCAGATAGCCCTTTGTATAGCTTTGCGTGAAAATTCTGAAATAAACAAACAAAATATTTTACAAAAATATTAAAAACAGTATAAAGAAATTGATCAGTCTTGCTGTGATGCAATATTACATCTAATACTGAATAAAAATATTATTAATTACGTCTCTGATATTTCTTAAAGTTACAAATAAAATGAATAAAAGATAAAATCTATGTGTGTGTTAATAAATTTTCTTAACAAATTTATTCTCTCGTTACGTTACTTACCTCTCTTTTCACATCTGGTGATAGCCCTCTTGTATTAGTTTGATGAACTGTTCTGGCAACCTTGTTTGCCTAAAGAATTGTTGTTTAAGCGCAGTTGAGAAATAACTTAGTTTTGCAACATAATAATTCGTTGATAATTTCAGCGCACTCTAAACTATCGTTAAATAATTTAAATAATTACGTACAGTACTGCACAATGCGGAATTGGTGTTATTGAGCAACTGGACGATTAAAGAATTCATGCTGAAGCCCAAGAATATGTTGATCATTTAGCTGTTTCGTATTTTGTGTCAGAAGTAATCGATTATAACAGGTAAGGATCAGGAGATTATTCAATAGTAATTTAAGCTGCAAACAACAAACAAACACATTCAGTACAGATAGCCTATTGTGTATTTTTGTGTTTTAACAACTAACAAAAAATTAAACACATTCGTTTCATTTTTCGTTAATTATTTTGGTTTTATTTTTCCGATTAATTATTTTTATAAGGGATTTATGGTGAAAGAAAAGTGAATCTCAATTTGACTACCTCGTATATATATATATATATAGTTAATAAATTAAGTTAAATATATAGCCAAAATAAATAAATAACTAGATATACATATAAACATTTTAATTTCACGTCACTTCAACTACAATTTATTTTTTAAAAAACTGTCGATATAGACATGACATGCACAATAATGTATTTTCTGCTTTTCGAATAAAATGTTTCATAAATTGATTATTGAACTATTTTGTTACATATTTAACACACGCCTTCCTTACCTGGACTGCCATTTTCGAAGATGCCTCACACATAAACCAGCATCGGAGATGAAGAATCATGCATATATATAGAGAGTAAGGTGCAGCTCCCGCAATTTGCTCTGAAATGAAGTTGATGTAAATATACAGAATGCCACAGCATGCCACTGTATACCCCACAAAACTCACGAGTATAGCGGGAGAAAAAAGTTTAGAAGTTTGTTCACAAAGGCAGACCAATTTAATGTATAACAGTCGTTCCCGTTGAAGAAACTGCCGCAATGATTCAGAAGACCAAGAACAGTCGCTTTGTGATCGAAGTCCCTTTAAACGTCCAACGATACCTTTGAAGTGAAATTCTAAAAGTGTTGTAAAGAAACTAACCCAGATATCCACGGAAAAGGCTGCAAACGCACCAATTCCAGAACAAAATGAAATCATAATTTTCGAGAAAACACTCCAAACATAGTTACAGTGAGTAAATGAAAGGTTTATAATCTCCGAAAAGGGGCCAGCAGCTGATAGTATACATGTAAAGAACACAATTAACAAAACATAGAAAATTAGGTAATTTGTTCGAGACCTAAGGCGTTTTCTCAGTTTTTCCGATAGTATGCTTTTGTTTTCAATCAGAAGCCAATTCCTCAGATATTTTGGGAGTCTTGGAGAACGAAAAGCTATGGTGAAAAGGTTAACCATTAAACTTCCGGCATACACCATATGACTAACAGTAGTAATTACTACGTGGTAGTAGGTCCCTCCAATCCACGATATTCTTGGCAAAATTTTCCAAATGAAATATTGAATGAATGTAAACATTGACAAGGGAACTAGGTAAAGAAAGGCTGGGAAACCCACGTGAAAATTGGTCCTACGAGGATCACCATCATGCATTTTTACCCAAAAACCAGCGCCAAAAATCTGATGAATGAAAGAGAGTTTCCGAAAATGCCGATAAAACTCCCCACCTGTTTTGTCCGTCTCAAGATAGAAACTTTGCTGTGGAAGAGACATTAGACGTTAGAAACACCAGTATTTTATTTTTCTTGTCTATTTTACTGGGTCCACTTGGCAGCAATTGTCAAATCACCAGAAGTAGAAGGTAGAGTTTTCTTGTATTGCACGTCAGTGGTCAAACACCTGTAGATTGGAGTTGCAAAACTTGCCTCACCTGTTAAAGTAGATTTTCAAATGTGTCACTATTTTCTTAAGAAATCATATTTTAAAAACGTTACGCACAAAATATATCAGTGTAACGTAAGGGCTAAATATCAAAAAGTTATATTTTTGAACTCTTCAGTTTTTAACATTTATATAATTTTAATAAATAAAGCAAAAAATCGTGTTTTATCAAAAATTTTGCGTGACTAAAATATCAAAATACATATAAATCTTCAGTATTGATAGTTAATAGCACTTTTGAAGCTTGAATTGCTATTTTTAAACTATAATATAATCAAAACCTTGTTAATCAAACTGCATTAAAAGGCAAAATATAAATATATTGAAATAAGACGAAAGTTTTAAAATGAAGATGAATGGGAAGAGAAGATTGCATATATATTTTTAATGTTTAATTAAAAACACTCGAGATTCTACCTTAATATCCCATCAATGTGTTGCCCTAATGCGTTCCTTATATTAATTCATTCTAAACCTAAGATTCTCAATCTAGATATGAAGATTGAATACCTACTTTGGATTTTTAAAATAAGATAAATATTAAATTCCTAAAATTTGGAGTTCGGTCTCTTTGGTGGGTACAGCGCAAGTAGCTCATAGTGCAGCTATGTGCTTAAGCAAACTCTTCTTGGGCTAGCCGTAATTCTATGACTGAATTAGATAGTTCATGGTTTGCAACCCGTTGCTGCAAGAACACGCTCCATACTTTGGGGCTGTGGGTGGGTTATAAGCGTGATGGTTAAATCCCATAATTCATTTTGTAAAGTTTTATCACTTTGCGCTAAATTAAATCAAAGGTTTATTAAAATGGCTTGTATGGTAATGAATAAAATAACTGCATGAAATATTTTGGCTTTAGAAGGCTTTCTGTGTTTATAATATATGGGTATTTTTTTATGTTTATAATAAGAATATAATATAAGAGTATCTTTTATGTTTATAATAATATAATATGATATAATACTTTGGATTTAAATAGCTAAAACTTATAATGATATAAATTTAGTATCTTAGTTTCACAATAACCCCCTCCCAGTGCCACAGCGGTATGTCTGCGAACTTACAACGCTAGAAACCGGGTTTCGATACCCGTGGTGGACAGAGCACAGATAGCTCATTGTGTAGCTTTGTGCATAACTACAAACATAAAACAACATAATAAGTTTCACAATTATAATCCAGGTTTATTTGCTTATTGCACTATAAAAGAATTGTTATAGAAGAATCGAAATGCTATTGATGGCTTTATAAGATTACCTCGCAGAAAACCCAAAAGGTCTCACAGCCAGGATGGAAGTATTAGTGGTTTGCGTGCCGAACTCTGAATCCGAAAGTTCGCACTTTGTGGGACCGTAGGTACTTTATAAAATTGCACTGTTCGATTAGATTATCCCAAGAGTTAGTAGTGGGCGCTGTTGACTAGCTACTAGCTTCCCATTAATCTATCAGCTCAAAATTCGAGACGTCTAACGCAGGTAGCCCTTGTTCTTCTTCAAGCGAATAGAAACACTACTATACCTTTAATTATTTCTATTTTTATTTTTAAGTGCAGAGCTACAGCACAGATAGCCCATTGGTTGTTTGTTTTTTTGAATTTCGCGCAAAGCTACATAAAAACTATTAGCGCAGTGAAAGACTAGAGGGAAGGCAGCTAGTCATCACCACTCACCGCCAACTCTTCGACTACTCTTTTTAACAACTAATAGTGGGATTGACCTTTACATTATAATGGCCCCACGGCTGAAAGGGGCGAGCATATTTGGTGGGATGGTGATTCGAAACCGCGACCCTCGGATTGCGAGTCGAGCACCTTAACCACCTGGCCATGCTGGACCAAGTCCATTGCTAACCACGAGAATTGAAACTCGGTTTGTAGCGGTTTAAGCCCTCTGATTTACCTCTAAACCACTGGGGGGGGGCTTTAATTAATATATTAAACTTTGCACTGAATACATAAATATTTGAAAGGAATCTTAAATACAACTTTCATAATTTTAAAGTTCAGCAACAGTAATAAACGTCCACCACAATTCGTGACAAATAAATAATAATAAGATATATAATGGGGAAGTTTTTAGATTAAAATTACTGTAAAAAAAGCTGATCTGTGCTATTTTCCTTCGGGCAAAACCACGTGACTTAAAAACACCAAATTATGCCTATACGGTAATTCTTATTTTTATATATTTTTACTCGGTTCAACGAGTTGTTGTTGTTGTTTTTTATTAAGCCCAAAGGTACATAAAGGGCTATCTGTGCTCTGCCCACCACGGGTATCGAAACCCGGTTTCTAGCGGTGTAAGTCCGTAGACATGTCGCTGTGCCACTGGGGAGCGGTTCAACGAGTAAACACAAGTTTTGTATACTGAAGGAAATATCACAAACAAGAAAATGAGAAGATTTTTTTTCAGAAAATCAAGATATTTTCAATCTTTCAATATAAATAAATAAAATTATGTTAGTTAACTTGAAGTAAAAAAATAACTTTGTGATCAATCGAAACTATTTTAATTTTTATTTGATTTAGATAACATAGTTTTAACTTTTTCTGCTTAAATTAGTTAGAAAATCATATACTCTTGTGTTACATATATCATACAAATCGCCAGTTTAAAACTACCTTTAATATGGCTGAATATTAACAATAACCATTTCACAGTATTGGCTGAACAAATATAAAGCTTATTGTACTTATAAAGTCGTCTAAATCGCTATATACATGTTTATGGAGTGAATCAAAATTTCAGTATTCCATACTTCCAACGAATTTTCATCTAAGTAAGTAAGTAAGTGACTTTTCCTGACAAGAGTGCAGAAAAAATGACGAGCCTTATCATTGTAATTCTTTCACAGAACACTCCCGTCTGGGGTCCCAATGATTACTTTCTTGTAACGAAAAGAATACAATTATGTATATATTAAAATGGACGATGCATTACTTTGGACATATAATTAGACTTGAGGGTAGGTTGGTAAATATCCTGATGAGTAATAAAATCGAATCAACTATACGCGCGCTCCACGCTTGTTATTGTTGGCGCACAAAAATATAGCTAATAAAAAGGAAACAAACAAGTATAATAAAAAATAAATATTATAAATACAATAGGGATCGATATATATGTAACCTAGCTAGCTATAGTAATATAGAAAGCGTTAATGCTACAAAAGTATTGAAGTAAAAAAAGTCAAAACTACAAAAACTGAATTACTTAAAATTAAAAAACAAATTCATACTTTGTGTCAGATTAACTTAATTATAGCGATTTGCCAAAGTATGGATATATATATATATATATATATATATATTAATTTTAAATAACTCAGTTTGTAGTTTTCACTTTCTTGTTTTAATACTTTTTATAGTATAAAAACTTTTTATATTATTATAGCTAGCTAGGTAACATATTTATCGATTAATACTTGCCTTTATAAAATTAAAAAATATATTATATTTGTATAAGGTAACAAACAAGGTGGATTAACATTATTTAAAGGAATAGTTAAATAATATATCTATGTATGTTATGGTTATTTTCCACTCACAGATAGTACAGAAATATTTGATTTTGTGCTCCGATAACTCAAACTGACGTTTTACATGCGTCAATGTACAACATGTACCATAGTTTTGTCCCAGTTTCAATTCCTCAGTTTTAAATACCTGCATTGAACTCGTCAGTGGCAGTTTAAAAAGGCCCCACGATGGCTCAGTGGTATGTCTTAGGACTTATAACGCTAAAAATAGGGTATTGATACCCGTGGTGGGCAGAGCACAGATGTACTGCCGTGTAATAAACAAACAGTTAAAAAAGCTCAAAGGATACAAAGATATCCAGAAAGTGGACCATATATTAAAATATAACTGATACTTGAAAAGTTTTTTTTTTTTTGGTGTACAAAACTTGATGATAGCTTTTATATGTAGAAACAGCTGTTAGCTGAGTTCTTGCACAGATCTTAGAATATAACGTTGATAACGTAGATAGGTAGATTTTGAAAGTCGAGTTGTTAAAAACTTGAAAATAGCGCTGATAATTGGACCAATTGTTGGTTGAGATGTTGCAAAGGAAATATCTGCTGAAGATTTTCGCCAGACACTAATCATAGCAGAACCGTCTGGAAATAGTACAGCTTATAAAATTAGTCAGATCAACGTAGGCCGATAAGGCAATCATTGATTGGCATGTCCTTAAGCCAATCAGGAAATGTC
>NW_013667268.1:84454-106871 GCF_000517525.1 Limulus polyphemus | reverse complement strand
CAAAGGACAGGTTTATGTGTTTTAATAAAGGTGGCTTCCAAAATATAGAGATGAAAGGTTGACAGATATTTCCTTTGCAACATCTCAACCAACAATTGGTCCAGTTATCAGCGCTATTTTCAAGTTTTGAACAACTCGACTTTCAAGATCTACATATCTACATGTGCCGATGTTGCCGTTTATCGACGTTATATTTTAAAATCTGTGCAAGAACTCAGCTAACAGATGTTTCCGCATATAAAAGATAACTGATACTAGTGGTCCCCAAAATTCATCCAATTCCCTCTCAAGTCAAGCCTTTTTTTTATTATATTTATGAACCTAAGATTCTAGAAATCGTTCTATGTCAGCTGTGACTTGGTCTTGTTAAGATACGCTTTGTCTTAATTTGTTGAATAAGCTTACCTTTTGTTAGATGTTGTAAGTACGAAAGGAAACGAACTCCGTTCACGGGAACATATTAGTTCTGAACGTACGTGGTTCAGTAACCAACTCTTTAAGTAGAATATTTTACTTGAACAACTCAGGGTAGTTTAACTTTCAAAAATCCGATAATGATGACTGGCAAAAATAACTTCTTCGCTTCATGTGCTTTTCGCTCTAACTTCTTAATTTTTCTAAACTTTATCAAACACTATCAACAGACAAGGAGTATTTTTTATAAAAATTGTAAACAAAAATAGAAGTAGTCGGAAATTGAAGCTGTTCATCATAACACGCAACATTTTTCCTCGGTAAATTTACTTATAATTTTCCGGAAGTGTTCCATCGAACTCATTAATTTCATCAAAATTTTTAAAGTTTTATTCTCATACCTCAAAAAAATTCATAGAGAGAGTTAGATCAAACAGTGCTTTACTAGCCGGTCGAAAGCCATTAACTTTTCGTTTAATATAATTCTAGTTTGTGTATTTTTCTATCGCAACAGTAACAACTTTCTTTAATTATTGGCCACGCGCAATATAATTATGGTTATGAGCCAAAGACTGTGTCTACAAATTAAAAGATCGACAAAGGTTTTTTTTTCAGAGGTGTGGTACTCTAGGTGATGCGACCTTAGACTGAAGATGCCGTTGTCAAAATGATAGTTTTTTTAACTCTTATTCTTTAAAAATTCGAACTGTGCAGTCTCTTCTGTTTATTTTCCCATGGACTCATCTTAATATGTTCTAATAATGAAACATCCATGGAAACAACTTAATATCTTCTAATATTGAAACACCCATGGAAACATCTTAATATCTTCTAATATTGAAACACCCATGGACACATCTCAATATGTTCTAATAATGAAATACCCATGGAAACAACTTAATATCTTCTAATATTGAAACACCCATGGAAACATCTTAATATCTTCTAATATTGAAACACCCATGGACACATCTCAATATGTTCTAATAATGAAACACCCATGGAAACAACTTAATATCTTCTAATATTGAAACACCCATGGAAACATCTTAATATCTTCTAATATTGAAACACCCATGGAAACATCTTAATATCTTCTAACATTCAAACACCCATGGAAACATCTTAATATCTTCTAACATTCAAACACCCACCAAGAACTAGAGGTGCACTCAGTAGATTGCATACCTTCGATAGATAGCGTTGATCATATTCAGCTCTCAAAATGTACGAAAATGTGTCCGTATGTCCGTCGTTATCAACGGACACGGACCTTTTTTGGCAAGACAATGAAGAATAATATTTTACATACGTCCACCAAGGTTCATCAAAATCCGATCATTTTTGACTGAGTTATAGAGCAAAACTAGTGTGAAAAATCGGTCCCCATGTTAAAAGATAGGGATTTTTTTTCGTGACATTGCTGTAACCTTGACTCTCCAAAAACTAATATCTTCTAAGTTGTATCATAGTACAAATGTATATTAACGTTCGTTCAAATCCATTCAGTCGTTTTCGAGAAATCTTGCTGACAAACACACACAGAGGAGTGAAAACATAACGTCCGTCCACCTTTGGTGACCAAGTTAAAAATTGAAATACTTGCATTAACCTCTTCTTCTATCATTCCCACCTTTTATCGAGAATGGTTTTCTCCTGTAAGCCAGGTAACTTCTCTTTCAACATAGATTCTATTTCAAACACGAAAAACAGCTGTCAAACTATATACAGATGGAACGTTTCCCATCAATAGCGCTTATATGCAGTATTCTTCAAAACCTGACGAAGAATAATGATGTATAAGTTAACTAATTGAATCTTGAATTATATTACTACAAACTATGTTGTATTGGTTTATTTGATTTTGTACACAGTTTTCTAGAAAAATCCTAAATAACTAAGCATCTACGCTACGATAAAAAGAAAAACGTTGTTAAATGTGCTAAATTTAAAGTGACTGGTAAATGGATATATAGCTGGACACTAGATGTCAGCACTATATGACGTCATCAGGATATAAAATATTGATAATTTTTCTAACAAACAAAAATTCAATAAAATCTCATTTAGAGTTATGTTAGTTGTTTTAATATACTTTTTCAATTTTTTATGTAATCTGGTGTTATAAATAAAGGTGGATAGGGTTCCTTGATTAGCCGGAATAAGCAGAGGTTTAAACCCCATCTGCTTTTCAAGCATATTTTTTTAAACTATGTATGTGCCAAATTGCTTGAGAGTCTATGAGTGTGTGGTTACCTACTAAGTATGAATAACACACATAGATTCAAACAAATTTTTATATTAATCTCGCTGATTATTGTTGGGTTTCTTGTTTATCTTACATATGTCAAAATAATCCCCCCTCTTTATTTTCCTCGCTTAAGCATCGACCTCAGTAACTCCCACACGTAGAAGTTAGTGATTTTACTCAATATTTGACCAGTTCTTTAGGCTGAATGTCGTAATAAGCTAAAACGTAAAATTACCCGATATAATGGAATATGTGGACCTCTGTTATAGTAAAATGTAACATGTTAATGTTAGATTCTTACAGAAAATACTGAGTGGAAATAAAATAAAAATTCAAGCCTTCCAAAAATTACCATTAAGGACAAATAACAACTCTGATATAGGAGGTTCGGCCCTCGAATCTGAGCAGGATAAAAAAAAAGTTGGTAATTTGAAATTTCCAGCATCGATCGCCAAAAAGCTTAAGACAACGTGTTCCTACGTTTTAAATTAGATGTTTATTAACCTATGTCGTAGGTCTTAAACAAGTACTAGGATTGGAACGTGGGATAAGACCTATTTTTCTACTAAGGGGGTGTAGCATTCGGCATTGGCCCAATTATAAGGCGGTATCAAATATAAGGCTACCCCCATATTCAGAAACCATGGGAAAGAAAAGAAATTGAGTGTCATAACGTCCTTTTTTAGGTCCGCAAAATCAATACTATAACTGAACAGCCTTCAGGTAGATTAGTTGCAAGAATTAGTGATAACCTTGAGGAAAAATCCGACGCGCATGCGTCCAGGGATACTATCTGTACATTCAGGAATGCGACAGTCTAGAGTAGGGGAAGGGGCCGGTGGTCGGATGCGTTTATAAGGCGACTATGAATCTTACAGCCTAATCATAAATAAAAAACATCGCCTTATAATCGAGCCAATATGGTATAAGGTCGTGTAAATTGGGCATATTTCCACGTTAATTTCAGTAACGTCTTTTCCCTGATTTTCATCATATCTTGACCTCTAAATGTATCAAATAGATCAACATTTCCACTCTAGATGTGAAAATGTGGGGGGGGGGGACATACTCCCTAATCCATATAGTTTCCACCTGCCTTCGGCGGGTACACTTCCGACGAGCTCGATTCGTCTCTTGTTCAAGTAACACGATGGTATGAATAATGTTTCCACCACTACTGTGTATGTCGTATCCAGCCGACCTGAAGAGTCCTAGTATTGGACAAAAGGCCTCACCGGCGCTGAATATGGCAGATAGTTGTGTGTGACATATTGTTATACATTGTTATTAAAAATTTCAATCCTCTACCCTAACGTACACATTTTTCTTTATACGTCTATATGTGCGTATTAAAACTCTTTTAAACATATAGCAAATAATATGTTCTAAAGGCTCAACTTCTAATGGAAGAGTTATTAAATTTTACTGTCATTCGAGTTTTTGTTTTAAAACCATCCACGTGATAAATAATAATTACTTAATGTCTCTTCAACACGTTTTTAAAGTTATTCTTATAGCAGAATCTTGTGTATTTCAGTTATTTGTACGCAAATTTTTCAATGTAAAAGCAACTATGATAATCTCACAAGTGATAAGGATCAACTTTAGTTATTAATGTAACAATTCTTGAAAACTACAACTACTCCGCAAACAGTTCGAAAATGATAAAACTCAACCAATTGATAACGAACACACAATCTTCAGTACTAACACAGTTTACTTCCAACATGAAGATCAAGATACAAGGTAGTGTGTCATACGGCCTTTTGGCAGGACACACTGTGTGTTATTAACAGGAGTGAGTTTTGTGTAAAGTTAAGCACAAAACTATACAATGGGCTATTTGTGATCTGCCGAGCACGGGTATCGAAACCCGGTTTTTAGCGTTGTAAGTCCGCAGGCATACCTCTGTGCCACTGGGGGGGGGGGGCATTAATAGGAGTGATATTTTAGCGATATTCCACTCTCGGACTGTGGTAATCCAAACTATCACATATTTTCAGGAAATGTGATTTACTAGATTCTTACTTCACATACCAAATTTCAAGGCAATTCGTTAAGAAATATACAAGATATAAAATCTTCAATTTTGATTGATTTTTTTCTTTTTTTAAAGAAGATTTATTTGATAGAAAAACATATTTACCTTTTACGGTTTTTTTTTTCTCAAATTCAGTACACTGATAAATATATACAATCTACAGTTAGGCGTCAAATTTGGTCCAAATATAAGCTACATGTGCAAAGTTATTCATGAACACCGCTCAAATTTGGACAAATTTTTTGCGCACGCTTACTCAAAAAATCACGTGAGCTATTGATCTGAAATGTTTACTATAGCTTCACCTAAGAGTAAAAGTGGATCGTTTTTAGTTTTTGTCATTCGGATTAAAGACGGCTGATTTAGAGCAGCAAAACTATAGGGTGAAAGGACGTGCAGATACATAAGTATTGGTTAGGCCAAGCAAACTAGATTATCAGTTTCTAGCTCAAGTTTTCAAAAGAATCATACGGGTGGGCGGTTATTATTCATTGCCGACTTTTCAGAACATATTTGCTAAATTTTATGAAATTCTCCTAATTAAAGAGCGTTTAGCGTTACGCGATATTAGCTTAAGCAATTAGCGTAAATAATGATGTTTGATACGACTGTACCGGGTGCATGCGGGTGATGACAATAAACTGTCAATATAGATTCCATGGCGTTACTATAAAAGAAGTTATTATCACTTATAGAAGGTATTATTAGAGAGGCAAATCTACCACTATATATGTTATAAAGAATCTGGTTGGTTCTGTAAAGTATAGGTCTGTTCCGAATAACAGGGTTGCGATCCTAAAGCTAATGTTGGTTACTATCCAGTGTTACTTTCTTACGTTTATTGGTAAGTATTGACAAAAAGATATGACATCTAATAAAAAATTTCTTAGGTGTGAAAAAAAGAGGTGCGGCCAAAAAGGATTGAATGTGCGACTTAAAGGAATTAAGTAAAATTGACAGCGAAACTGGTAGCTACACTTATAGCATTGATAATAATTTTACAGCCCATACTCATTCATTAGTTAGCTAGGTCGCATATTTTGTTTTATAAACCATCATGCACCAAATTGAACAAAAAACGCTACCTTGCTAACTAATGAAGGAATATTTGCTGTAAAATTATTTTTTCTATCAAATAAAATTTCCGTATTTTTTTTCTATCAAAATTTGAGATTTTATATCTCGTGTATTACTCAATAGACTGCCTTGAAATTTAGTATGTGAAGTAAGGATCCAGTATAACACGTCCATTAAAAATATGTGATAGTTTGAATTACCACAGTCCGAGCTACTAAAAGTAGAATATCCCTGAACTATCACTCCTGTTAATAATATACAGTGTGTCCTGCAGGTTGTTTTGGCGGCACGACACACTATCTTGTGTCTTGATCAATGTTATAAGTCTAGCTACCAGTTTGGCCGCCAATTTTCATTTCATTCTTTTAAGTTGCATGCTCAATCATTTTTTGGCCACACCTTTTCTTTCACACCTACGTGTTTTTGATTAGATAAGTACTACCAACAGCAAGAATGCTTATCATCAATATTCAGTAACCTTTCTGTGTGTTTCTTTTCCATTCAGACTGGAGAACATTTCTTGTTCACTTACAAATTTTAAAAGTTTTCACATATGCGCCATATTGGTTTCACTATACAAGTCGGTTCTGGATTATGGCTAGTTTGCGGTTGCCCTGGTTACTTATTGTTATTGATCATTCTCATTTGATGCCACTTAAATTTTCTGTGGAAGTGACTGCTGTAGAATTGTACACATTAGTACACTACGTATCTTCTGTATCACTTCAGTTATGTGACGGGCTTTGTGGCACCTGGAAACGATCGATAATATTCCTATTTTATGCTGCTGGAATGAGAGAGATGACGCTATCGCTATGCTCTTTCAATCTGGTTCATAATGAACAACACAAGAGAGAAAGAAAGATAAAAGAAGCCTTATATATCACGTAACTGATGACACACTCAGTTAACCCATTACAGAAATCAGCGAAACTTCTATAGTTATTTCATCGAAGTTTCGATGAGTGTGAGAACCCAAGAGAACCAATAGCACTTCAGCTTTGTAGCAAGAAAACCAAGGATTGGATCCCAGCCCTTACCACCACAAACTGCTTTTCTCAGGACTTCCCTGAAGCAGGTAGCAAATGAACAGCAGGAAAATAGAATATATGTTAATTAGTAATTAGTATCCAGACATAAAGAAATTTGTAACTCATTAATAATTATCATTAGGTAAGCGTAAAGGTTACTAACCATGACAATGATTGATATCCAATCGCTACAACCTTACGTAAGTATTAAAATGCTCAATTTATAGTTTTAACTATTGTAGTAAAACTTTTGGCCTGGTCTAGCATGAAAAGAGACGATATAACTGCATTAACAAAGTATCAACAAGGAATTCATCATAACTAAATTTGATAGATAAGAAATGTTTATTCTGTAAATCAATGGCAGCATATAGAAGTGAATAGATTGTATTTTTTAACATTTCCGAAAAACAAAAAGACGAATCAATGTGAGCCCTTGACACAAAAATAATGACTCTAACTTAAACTACGTACAGAAACAAATAGTACAAATTTATCTAGCCTGACAGATTACTGTGCTTTTTCTAAAATGAGAAATATAAAATTTTACTTTGATGACACGTGACAAATCACCCAAGATTTCGTTATAAAACAAAAGCCTCGCTATAACTATTGCATCGTTCATGTATAACAAAACGAAAACAAGAACCAAAATATATACATTTGAACGACTATACTAAAATTAGAACATCCTTTGTGCTAGGAACTGCTGCACTTAAAAGTCAGCTCAACAACACGTTGCTGCTAAACCTTTCAGGATACCACGCGGAAACACATAACCATACAGTTCTATGTGTACCTCTACATATAGATACGTCAGTTCGTGGTTGGTTTTTGAGCGAGAATTAAGCAAAACAAGACTGTTAAATTAGGTTATTTGTCTGAGTAAGGTTAAAATGTTTGTGATAAAGCAGTGAAAGATTGTTCCAGTATAAAACAGCGTTTCCTTCTCTAACGAGTTGAATAACAGTGCATAAAGGCCTACAGCTACGCTCGAAGGGGACTTTGCGTGGACTGTTCGCTTATGTTTCATCCTACATTATTATCCAGTTTTGTGAGTAGATTGTGTACCCTATAATGATCCCACTGAAACATATTTCTACTAATGAAAGTGCAGGGGAAGGAGATGAAGAAGAACAGCCTAAGGTAAGGCATACAGATTAATCGTGCAAGCATTACTGATAAGAAAGTTCGAAGCAAAGAATGAAAATAATAGTTTTTAACTAAGTCATAAAATATATTTAAAATATTTTACAAAGTCGTAAAAATTATAGCAGAACGTTTCATGAAAAGAAATGCACACGTTACTTTACATGGATTATATTTATATATATACTTTTTTTTTTCTTATACTGTCAATCAAACAAATCATTGATTTAAAAACACGAAGAGTACATGAAGCATAGTTTATCCATGAGTTACTCTAATTCATTCTGCCGTTTTTATTTTATTGTCAATGAATTATTTTTGATTATTATCTTCTTCAAATTTACTATTTTTCATATGAACAAAATAAAGCTCGAGACACATTTGGTATGTCCAACTTGTATGGAAACTTATATTCGACACATAGATTTAATGACCAGATCAGAGACCTCAAGAGCTAGGCATAGTCATTTCTAATTAAGAAATGCTGACCATTTGGTCCAGCAGCACTACATTTTATCGAAATAGTGGGATTGATATTCACAATATAACATTCTTACGTCGGAATGTTTGTAGGCCCGACATGGCTAGGTGGATAGGGCGCTCAACTCGCAATCTGAGTGTCGCGGGTTCGAATCCCCGTCACACCAAATAGGCTCGCCCTTTCAGCCGTGGGGGCGTTATAATGTGATGGTCATTCTTACTATTCGTTGATAAAAGAGTAGCCCAAGAGTTGGCGGTGGGTGATGATGACTAGGTGCCTTCCTTCGAGTCTTACACTACTAAATTAGGGACGGCTAGCGCAGATAGCCCTCGTGTAGCTTTGCGCGAAATTCAAAACAAACTGAATGTAATTAAGCGCAAAACTATACAATGGGCTATATGTAATCTGCCCATTACGGGTATTTTTATTGTTATACACCATCAGCTGAGCCACTAGCCCTACCGAGACTTGGTCAGGGGTCAAAGGCCATGTAGACTAACATTCAAAATTTTATTGAACTACTATTTTATGAATATATGTCAATAAGTTTTTCTGACAAGGAAAAGTATAATATAAGAATTTCCTATCTTTTCTATTTTTTCCTGAGATATTATTATGTTTATTGAATCAACCAAGGTATACCTACTTCGCCCAATGTGTGTATAAGCAATCAAAAGTTCAGAATGTCCCCCTCGTGGTTTTCTGAGCATCTGCAAAGTATTTATGCTGGAAACCCTTTCTTTTCATGGTAGATTTCAAGTGATAAGACATTATTGAGCTTGAAAAATTATATTTTTACATCCAAATACAGCTTAGTTAATAGCCTGATAAATTATAGTGGAATTCTGTGGTATTGATATAATAAATTATGATTTTATTGTTATTTCAAAATTTCTATATAAAACCTAAAAAATATTTTGGTTTGCATCATCCACGTACGAAAGTTGATAAGGCTTAACAAATTACGGCAAGCAGCAAACGAGTACATATTTCGTAACTAGAATAAATAATTGTTTTCTATACCTCTTTATTTACTGTTCTATGCTTTAAGAAAAATAACTAAAATTTAAGAACTTATTTGTAAATGGTAATTACGTATATACATATATAATGTATTATAACAGAAATATAATTGTATTTTAGAAAATACTGGTCCACTAGAGTAGAACACAGCCACGACAGGTCACTTTGTAAAGGCCAGTTTTATATTATTGGATACGGTAACATGACTGCACGTGCGCGGTGTGATTCAACTTCTGAATTGCTGAAAGGTCAATAATATAAAAATAATAAATTTTTATATACGTATAATGTTATAAGATTTAAGCTATTTAGACTAAACATTTGTGGTTTTATGTTATAATTTGTAGTAATTCTAGAACTAAAAAAGCGTAATTTATATCTATTTCCTTTTTTTTTATGGTGGTTACGAGGTCGGTCAAATCGACCAAACCCATACAGAGAAACAGTAGTGAAAAATAAGAGATAAATTGTAAAGTTTTGTTCTAAAAAAACATTTGATAATTATCTGGAGGTTATAGAGATTTCGCATGTGAAATTGGACAATTTTCTTATGCATAAAAGTGTTTTTAATCTTAAAATAAAAATTACTCCACATGTTGAATAGTCAACATTCGAAAATAAAAAAATGCACGAGCAAATATTTAATCAACAACGACAATTTCAGTTTACTAAATAAAATTTCTAAATAGAATTATTTAGAAAAACTGTACTATTAGATGTGGATGAGCAATGTTGCAATTTTTTTGTGAAAATGATGACTTTTACTTTTTAGCACCAATTAATGTATGTAGCTTCTTGGATCAGTTATGTAGTTATTTGATTAAACATAAGGGACAGTAATGAAATTCGAAACTGAGTTGATAATGGGGTAGAAACATAACTTCTTCAGATGAATTATTTGCAATCGTTAAGATCTATGGTCTGAATCACTTATTAATTAAGAAACAAATACGTTTTGTACATGTATAAAATTATGTGTATGGATATCTTAAATACGCCATATATAATTAGTTTACCTTATATATGTGCACAGAATTTGTTTTGGTTATTATTTGACTGTATTAAATAAAAAGTGGTGATAATCATGCTTTGCTAGCTTGAAAAAGTGATAAGTTTATGTTAATCACATAAAACTCTAAAATTTAATTAATGGGAGTAAGTTTATTGCTACTTTTTTTTTGGACTTGGTGGGAAATCCCACTTTTCATTTGTTTAACATAAATAATTTTTAATCAAGCGATCTTAGATTTCATTATAATGTTTACTTTTCTAGTATAGTTTAGTTTTAACAGTAGAATGTTGACTATGGAGTGTGACTAGATTACTTTCAACCTAGGTATATTTTGTTTCGAGCCATTCCCTTTTAGTGTTACACGCGGTTTATTTTTCCTTTGGTACGTCAAGAAATACCTAAAGAACAAGTCTTCCATACTTGTTATAAGAATGACCAACAGGAACGTGTGTTGTACACGTGTACTGAGAGCATCGCGACAAGTGTTTGCTCATAAGACAAACAGCTTTCTGAAGTAGCATATTTTCAAAAGCCAGTGAACCTCTGCCTCACTTTGATAGCATTTGTTATAAATATTGATTATTATTTGCGTTGTGGTTTTCCTCTTTCTTGCTTCAAACTCGTTTAGAGTCAGGAAAATTAATTTAATAATAATTAATAAAATTAATTTAACTCTTTTATACGCTTTCTGACATTCCTCAACCTATTGCAGCTTCTAAACTTATCTTCAATGTTATCTGCAGCTATTACGAGAGTTGATTGCAAATTTTAAAAGATAAGTTTTATCTATCACTTTCAAATTCTCCCCGGTGGCTCAACAGTAAGTCAGTAGACTTATAGCGCTAAAATTCGAGTTTCGAGGTCCGTGGTGGGCAGAGAACAAGCAGCCCATTTTGTAGCTTTGTGCCTAAGAACTACCAACCACTCCCAAATAATCCAGTTGTGACGATAGAGTGTTTTGATCCTTTTATTTTTATCATTTTTACTGGCCTTTAAAGCAAAATGTATATCTAAGGGGAGGGGTGAAAGTAAGTTAGTTTAAAAGTGCATCTGCTGAAGTCAAACGGAAACTAGGAGGTTCAAGGGCATGCTTCTAAGGAAGTGTTTTCTATTAGAGTAGTAGTAGCTTGGTTCTATTTTGATCTAGTGGGTCCAAGATATGGAAAAAAATTAATAAACAAACCATTGAAAATAAACAGTTTGAAAACCACATTACCCGACATTGTTTTTATATTTTACTTAATCTTTTTTTATTTCATCTTTCAAATTCTTTATCTCCAACTACCAAATTAATTTTAAAATCTTTGTGTATAGCAAGTTATTCATTTGTACCATATTTATGAGGAAGAACTTGGTGAGTGCTTGTCCCCCCCCCCCTTGAACCTTTTGTTTCAATGACTATGTTTTTGTTTGTTTGTTTTTTTCAACACAGAGCAACTGCCTTCCCATAACTGGCTGAAGATGATTAACGTTAGCGTTAGATACGAACTGACCTAATTGATTAATTGCTTATAATATTCGTGAAAAGGTACTTAAGGGCTATCTATGCTAGCGATCCCTAATTTTGAACTGATGGGCTACAAGGAAGACAGCTAGCAAGTAGCACCCGTCATTAACTCTAATCAAACAATGGGGGTTTGACCATCACTCTTATAAATGCGTTCATGGTCACAAAATGAGGAGTGTAGTTTCTGTTCCTTTCTTTCTTTCCCCCCCCCCCCTTTTGTAGTAACGGGATGTGAACCGTGGACCATCGGATGCAAGCCCTGCACAGTAGCCAATAATAAGTCACGCCCCATCATAGATGTTAGCCATTGTGGACTTTCAAATATTGTTTTACTCCGATTTACACTGTGTCCAATCTGTTTCTTAATAAACTCGGTAAAGAATTTTTTTTTATTGAATCTTCTGTTATTGTGTGGATCCTACACGACTACTCGAAAGGAAATCAGTGAACCTAAAAATACCATAGAGTAGGTATAAAGGAGAAATTCTGGTGCTGTGACCAAAGGATTTGTTATTGTGAAGTTTCTCTATAAGTACATTTTCTTGTCTCTTGTATTAGTAAGTTTAAAATGGCTTTATTCTTGAGAAAATGGTATTTTCCACGAGTCGAAAAATTTAGTCACTGAAAGTAGATGGTCGTCAGAAAGAGAGAGTAGGCGGGTTTCCGAGAAGTTATCTCATGGACATCGAACTCTTGCCAATGCTGAAAAAGTCCATAACTTTATTCTTATCGCAGCCACAGAATTGAGATGGCATAAATATGGTGCACCCAGAACTACTGATCAAGTTATCTTTATCTTTGAGGATCAATATTAGTGCAAGGGTCATTTTATCCATGAGAGGTCTGGCAAGTCTGAGACTAAACAGGATGGTCTTAACAAAATACCCAGAATATCACCTGAGACCAGCTAAGGGTGACTAGGGGTGCCCCTGAGACAGTGGGAATTGACAGGTGAAGATGTTCATCAGTAGGACAGTTGTGAGCCTCTTCATGATGAAAGGTGTGCTTCCAAAGGTTATCACGGTTCATGAAGATGCCTAGGTTTTTGTAAAAACTATGGATGAGCTGCCTAAACGTCTTAGTTTAACTCTACAAAACATTTTCTATTGAACCTCTTGCTATTTTGCAGACCCTGCTCGATTACTCAAAATGAAATTGGTGAACCTGAGATACCATTGTTTTAGTGTCTTTGAAACAAAGTCCTGAAAATGTACTCATGAATTTTTGTAGTAACTATAACTCGTATTTTTGTCATAGTAACTATAAGGATTAATAGATTAGTCATTTTAGAAATTCGCTCTTATTTTATTATGTCTATTATGAAGAAAATATGAAAATAAATAGTATCGTTCAAATAACACGATGAGCTTTGTGTCGCATACACAATACTCCAATGTAATTTTGTTTCTAAGAAACTTAATTACTGCTCATTGGGGTAAGTTCTTTCTTCCTTATTATTTTTCATTTTTTCAAGACTGCAGTTTGTGGTAAGGTGCACTTGAACCAATCCCGTGTAAACATAACGAACTGCGCACTACACGTGTTCCAGGTGCAGACATGTATTGAGGATGATTTTCAAAGCTTATAATAGAAGGAAGTTACTGTGATTGGCTGAGCAGTGGAATAGCATATTGCGCTTATTTCAATTGGAAGTTGGCGTTGTTCCAGTGGTGCGGATAACGAGTCTCGTCTTATAGTTTAAAATATTTCAGCCCAAGACAGTTGATATATTTTTATCCTTTCTCAAATTATACCTAACTAAAATAATCTACAAACCTGATTTAAATGCCAATAGTATGTCAGTATGTAAATGTAACACCTCTTATTAATAACTGATAATCAGCGAATAATTTCAGGTAGTTCGTAATCGGTTAGTAATAACATGACAGTATACAATTCTGAACATTCTACTGGTACTAGTAGTGCTAGAGCGGAAGCAGAGAACAGGCAAAGTGAAAGAAATTATAGGTTTAGTTTTGTAAGACAAATATTTGGAGATATTGGGCGAAGACTAAATCAGTCTGTTCGACCGGGTCCTCTAAGGGCTAGAAATATGAGAAGACGTGGATATACACATAGAGGAACTGAGGTAAAGAATAATAACATCAAATCCTACACTTTCAGTTTCACTTTCTTAGCTTGCATACTTGAAGTTGAAGATACACTAGAGGTAGCTATGGGGAAGACTTCGATATTACTATTACTAATAGTATTAGACTCATTTACATAGAGGAAATAGCACACCCGGAGCAGAAATTAGGCAAGCAAACAGGAAATGAATAGAGTTATGGTAAAGGTTACTCTGAGATAGGATGAGATTGAGAATGAGAGTGCTGAGTTTATTATTAATATTGTAATTGTGCAGAGTAATAAAAGTTAAGGCTATAGAGCGAAATTTACTTAGCACTCAAGTACAATGCAGTCTAATGTTAACATAGTATTAGTAGGAGTAGTTACATGTACTCGTACAGCGTTTCTCAACTTCTCGATACCATGGACCGGCTCACTGCCTCCATAAACTATCGCGGGCCAATAAAATGCAAGTACAACAACAACAAAAAGACATTTCATACTTTACATATGAATATTCTGTCAGTTGTGCTTGTTTGTTTTCGTTAAATCCCACAGATACCAGTGTTTCAGAAACACTGCTGTAATAGTAATAGATTTGAACTTTTGGTTGATTGTGATGAAGGATGCGATGAACAAGAGCCTCAGGAGGTTTGCGTAATGAGGAACTTTCTTATTAAACGAAGGTATATGAGTTTTAGTGGGGAAGATGCAAAGATTAGGACTAAAATTTACTTGCATGTATAGTTCATTGACAGTTTAGTTGCTGTTGCTAAGGTGTATTTTCCTTTTGTAGTACGTGTAGGAGTGAATGACAATGGAAAATATAAATCGGAAGAGCTACATAACTCCATAAGATTTAGAGCTTTAGATATAAAAGTAAACACGTGGCTCCTTTGGAAGTGCTTCCTTGGACTAGATGTGAGAAAGAATTACTTAACAGTATCCATTTTAAACAAAAAATTATCAAGCCCAAGTTTAGACCAACAGCTATAATGGCTGGTTGGGACTGTTTTCAGGGTAACTGTAAGGGAAAAGTATATGTTACAAGCGAGCTCCACTTAAGCAGGTTAGATAGAAAGATGTTTGGAGAAGCTCTAAAGGTATTTGCTGTGAATAGTTTAAATAAAACTAGAATAGTGGTGAGGGAGCTGGAAAATTGGGACAACTGATAGGATAGGTGGCAATGTAGAGATTGGAAATAGGAGACTTAGAGCATAAATTAAATATAATTAACAGAGTAGTAAGACAAAATTTCACTGTGGTGAATCCATGTTGTCTTTCTTTTATAATATATCCTATTCAATATTTTATAAAGCTTCTATTATCATACTAGAATTTTTCCCACTACAGAAGTAAAGCTCAATGAGTAAAATAATTACCTATATTTTCCAGGGCAGGTCTTATCACCTCCTTTAAAAATAGGAGAAACATTAGAAACTTTCCAATCCTCAGGAATGTGTCAGCTGTCCGTTGACATACCAAAAATGAAAGATAAGATGTCATATTTAATTTTTGACCTTCTTTAATTCTCTGGGATGGACCTCGTCTGATGGTGGTGGTGCTTTATTATTTTTAATCTCTCGGTCTTTCTACTTACCACCAAGAGATTTATATTTATGTGATTCAGGGTAATTTTAATATTTCCCTTAGAATATTTAGGGTAGGGAATAATGTTAACATACTTTCTTGTAAAAACAAAAGAAAACATTTAAAGCTCAACCATCTCATAATCGTCAGTAAAAATCTTGCCATCCTTTAAATGCTCAATCTCAAATTTACTATTTTTCTCACTTTTAACATACTTAAAAAATCCTTGCTGTTAGATTCATCATTACCAGTGAGATATTTTTCATAAGCTCTTTTGGATTTCCTTTTGAACCAAATCTCTAGCTTTTCTGTAGTTCTGCTCATCTCCCATGCTATCTGTCAATTTAACTGTTTATAATTTATGGCATTTATTCCATTTTTTATCCTTTACAGTATGTCTTTAGTAAAGCTAATTAGGTTTTCTTCTTCCTGTTATTCTTTTACTCTTTTTTGTGAATGTAGTTGAAAAAATTTAATTTGTTCTAGGTCACCATAACCAGTTCTCTAATGACAAATCTTGTCTCATGGCTTCAAAATTGACTTTTTAAAAATTAGGTACTAATATGTTATCACTACTTATCACAACTTGCAGCAAATACATCAAACCTAATTATGCAATAATCACTCTTTCCCAAAACCTTCTTCCACTTCAACTCTTATAGCCATATCCTCATTGGTGGTTAACAATAAATCATAAATGCCCCCCCCCCACCCCCCAACTTTGGATGGTTCTCTGATCATTTGGTATAGAAAACCATACCCTGAATCATTTTGAGAACCTCTTTCTATCTCACTCTTTGACTCCAGAAAATTCCAATCAACATATCTAAAATGAAAGTCTGCCATGATTATTACAGCAGTATTGTTAGTAGTAATAACCCTGGTATCACTATACAATTTCTCATTAACATATTTTGTCTGACCAGCTGGCTCATAACAATTATTGATTAAAAACTTCCTATCTATGAAACCCTAATTGTAACTCTCCTAGATTTAATCACTTGACTATCATTTTTGTCTTTAGTTCATCCTTTGTATAAAAACCACTTCACTCCCTCATTTAACAAGTTTATCTGTAAAGTTTGAATTTAATGGCCTGCTCCTGCGGTGTTCTAAGGTTACGACAATGTGACAGCCAGAAGAAGTCTATTAAAGCCAAATCTCTAGTATGTCTACACTGCCTAAAATACCCTTGAAACAAAGTCTGTGAGTATTCAGTAAGTCACAATCTGAAATTTCAAAATAATTCCTAATGTAATTGTTTTCTAAATATAACAAATTCCAATTATATAATAGTCTTCCATTTTAAATTGAAATCTGTACTCATTCATTTTGTTTCTAATAATAATACTAACAACTAAGTTATTGCAACTAAGCTTATTCTTAAATCTACTATCTTTAAAACTATTACTTGTTATGCTCTAAATTTCTAAGTTGCTCTAGGTATCCTTTCAAGTAGTTTACTGTCAATTTTCAAGCTTCCTCACTATTGAGAAAATTTTAAACTATCATTATTTAATATCTTTAGAGTTTCTCAAACATTCTACTACCTACCTTACATGAGTGTGTGATGATTAGATAGGGGTTACCTGCTTGGGGTTGTAGACCTGATAGTCCATTTAAAAGAATACCAGTCTTGGAGCACTTGGGCAAGCTGGTGGTCTCGAGTTTAAGCTCAAACAATTATATACTATGTAATTAAGTTTAAAATTGTTACAAGTGGAGCTTTATCTCTAGCACATAATTCATCCTTTACCCAAAAACTATATCATAAGAACAACCAGGCCATTTGTTGCTTTAAGCATATCTCTGATAAATTTATATTTAAACTTTGGATCCTGCTGAAATACTCATTCTTGTATCCAGCCTGAGAAAGCATTTCCAAAAGGGTGTAATGCCTGTTTTCATTCCTAAACCTCTGAAGAAGTTCTTTATATTTTTTAAAAAAGCTCTTCTGATTTGCAATAACCAATATCATTTGCTTCTATGTGCACTACAAAAACAGAATGGCCCTTGTTACCAGAAACTAAACTGTCAACATTCTATAATTTTATTCACTTTAGTACCTGGCAAGTAAATTCTAGTCCTTGTCTTTCTATGCACTCCACTACAAATAAAATTTTTTAGTATATTTAATGAGAGAGTCATTAATATGTACATACACCTCTTGATCATCTCCTTCCTCATTGTAAGCAATTTTGTTAGAGACTTCTACTAGAGAGGTAACTGATTCAGTCTCTATAGCCTTAATGTTGTTATTACTGTGCACCAGTGGTGGCCATACTTAGTTGTGGGCCCTTGTGCTGGATAAATTTTGGAAACTTTGCTGTTCTCAGTTTGCCACCGTTCCTTAGCAGACCTTTAAAGTTAATTGTACTATCGTCTGGTGAGCCACCTAGAACTCGTGGGCCCCTGTGCATTGCACAGCCTGCACACCCTATATGACTGCCACTGCTGTGCACCTTTGTAAACCCAGCAGTCTCAACTTCTTCCCCAAAACAACCTTAGAAAAAAAAATAGTATCCTCTGATTAATTAGAGGATACTTCTGATAGAGTAAAAGAAGGGAAATAAAGCTGCTGAAACTAGGAAAGAATGTAAGAATTTATTACCCTACACAAAGCATTTTACCAAAAGGATTTTTATGATTACATCAACTTCAAAAATTGCATCTTAAGGATAATATATTGAGCTTTCAACTGATAAAAATGGGAACCTTAACACGTCTGAAATACTGAACAAGTGTTCACTTATTTTTTAAGTATTGGATAAAGAAAAGATTATTCGTATGTTAAATTTCCCTTAGGTAGTTTTTGCAAAATCAGTTAAAAGTAAATATTTTTATTAAATGCCAACTATCAAGGTGCTTTTTTCTGAGTAATATAACTGACATAAATTCCTAAACTTTAGTAGAAACATCAAGCCTCTAAGTAGTTAGTTTTTTCATAAATGTTTTTTTTCTATACAGAAATTACATAAGCAATTTAAAATTATAATAAATCTTCCCAGTGCCACTAATGTCTAAAGGGAAACTTTTAAGCCTCAACATATCTTCTCTTTTTTTCAGTCTCTTCTGTATTTTAAGATAAATATTATTAGGATCAGGAGATTTTTTCTCAAAAGTTTTCCAAGCTCTTGCAAAACAATTTTCTACAAAGTAACAATTTAATTAAGTAAAAGCTTTTCCATTTCTTAAATATTTGATTTGATATTTTTTATTTTCTGTCATAAAATACAATAAAAAAGTAGTAGAATGTTTAAACAAACATTAGTAATGGTCTTTAAAGGTTTGACAACTAGTCTATTTCATTAATTTTCATTTGGGCTTATTTAACCTTTAAGTACTCATGTGAGGTCCATGTGGACCTATGCCAAATAATAGCTTACTTTCTACTGTATTAAGTCTGCAAATTAATTTTTGTACTCTAATGATTATATGGAAAGAATGACAAATTAAATGTTTTTTCAAGATATTACATTTTTCCTCCCTCTTTCAAGTATTTGTAATGGCTTGAGCTATTGTGGGTTCCACAAGGATCCCACATGAGTCTTTATGGATTAAGCATTAAAAAAAATAATCTGTTTTGTAAAATTAAATTAACACAGGCTGAAGTTGTTACAGATATAATGAAAACTATATTTGTTTCTAAAGGAAAAAAATAAGTTATATTTATTGATTCCTTTTCTGTATTAATTAGGGTATAATCACTGAAATGAAAAATGCTATAAAAGTGTATAAATTTAGTCATATAAATTAATATTTTATGAGAGGGATTGTTTGTTTGTTTTTGAATTTTGCGCAAAGCTACACGAGGGCTATCTGCGCTAGCCATCCCTAATTTAGCAGTGTAAGACTAGAGGGAAGGCAGCTAGTCATCACCACCCACCGCAAACTTTTGGGCTTCTCTTTTACCAACGAATAGTGGGATTGACCGTCACATTATAACGCCCCAACAGCTGAAAGGGCGAGCATGTTTGGTGTGATGGGATTTTATGAGAGAATAGCATTGAATTAAGAAAATATTAACAAACTAATTGTTCTGAAAATAATAAAACATTACTAAATTACCATCCAAAATATAGTAATTCTATTCATGATTATTTGCTTGTTTGTGTTTAGATATTTATGCAAAGTTAATGAGAGGCTATCTGCACTAGCCATTCCTAGTTTTGAACTAATAGACTAGAGGGAAGGCAGCTAGTCAACACACCCACAGCCCACTCTCAGGCTACTCTTATCTGACTACGTAGTACGATTTAATGTTGCCCTTAATGCATCACCATGACTCCAAAGTGTGGATTGTGTATTTATTTTCAGTAATTGGATGTGAATGATGGACCTGCAGATCCATATGCCAGTTTACTAACCACTGAGCCATGCTTGGCTCTTCTGATTATGAGCTAGGATGTTATTTGGTTAATTCTATGCATTTGTACTAAATCACAGAGGCAGCTGAGTTAAGGAAATAATATTAAAACAAAAGTTAAATGTATTTTATCAAATGTGGTTAGGTGATAGAAATTTGATTTATTTTCAACTGATAGTTTTTGTCATGCACAAAAGTATAAATATAGAAAAGTGTGAGTTGATTGTCTAGGTTTTAAGCCTTTTTCTGCATAAATATTTCATTGTTTGTTTCCTAAATGGAATAAATATCACATCTTTAAGTTGGTTGAATTTAAAGAGGATTTTACTTAATTTGTTGTGACTTGACTTGCAGGTTTTTAACACATTGGTTGCCATGTGCCCCATTGGTGGGTTACAACCGACTTTTAGTTATGGACCACGTGACACACTGTTGGGTCACACACAGTTATGTTTCAAAGCCAAATTTCTCTTGTGACATATGAGTTTGGGCCACTGTGACTGCTCCTTGGTACCTTTTGAATGTTTAACTTTATTTTTAATTAATTTATTATATGTTAAAGGAAGCCCACTTAAATAAGTACATTTCAGACTTGGCCCTAATTTACACGTATGCATACTGTATTTTAAATGAAATTATAAAACAAATTATGTGAGCAAAAGGCTGTTAACAATAGATTTTAATGTATCAAATGATGAGGAAATACCTAATTATAGGCTAATTTCACCTTCAGAATAAACTTACAAATTTTAAATTTGTATTGCACTATTGAAACAAAATCAAATTAAAACCTTGAAATTACTCAAATAAAAAAATATTACTATTTGAGTAATATGTTAAAATGCTTTATTGTAGTGTGACCCATCTGTTAATTTGATTGATGCACGGGAGCTTACAGAAACTCAACAGAAAGCTTCAAAACTCCTAAGACAGCCTGAAGGGATCACAGGTTCAAGAAAACTTGGAAAGGGCAGTGTTAGTTTTTGGAGAAATTGTGCTTATGAGAAAGAGGTGAGTTACCAAAAGTATTCCTGACAGCTATACTTATAAAACCTCTGATATTATGTTTCCTGAATCTTGAATTTTATGTTGAAAGCAAGAATTATTAACTTATCAGAAAAGGAATTAGTGATGGAAGTTCAATAAATACATTGTTAAATTAACTCCATAGTTTATTTTTGTTAAGATTTAGTCATGTTAATTATCTTTCAGTTTACATAGTGAAGTATTTATGAACTACAAAGTATGTGCCATTCCACTGTGTGTGTGTGTGTGTATATATATATATTTGCTACAATAAAAGAATCTTATATTTTCATTGATTTTAATTTAGAACTTGTACATACATATAAAAATATTACTGCAGAAGATTACCATGTGTTGGACAGTTATTCATGTAAAACAGTTTTACGAAATAGTATGTTGGTCAGTTTTGTCACTTAGTTAGGTAGACTTTGTAATGGGATTTACAAAACTTGTAGGAAATTAAAGGTATTATTCTGTGACATAGTTCACAAGCTTAGTAGTTGTCTATCTTATTCTGTCACATGAAAATTCTATAACAGCAACTTTCTACAGTACAGGTACAACAGGTACATGCAGGAAGCTGTTAAGGAGAATTTCACAGCCTTAATACACGAGTGCACTAAATGTCTGGGAACTACATAGCTATTTAAATATTTTTCTTTGTTATTGTAGAAGTATGTATAAAATACTCAAACATATGTGTAAAAATGGTTTATTGTCTTAAAAAAATAGTTTTTACTTCTTTTTTATATTGAGATTTTTATGTAACTTAAGAGGATGTAATGTTTGGTTAGTAAAGATACGTGTAGTGATTTTGTGTAATTTTTATTTTAGTTAGTGATAATTCCAGTTTTTGTGAATGATAAAAATTCTTAACTTGACACATCGCCATCAGTGAGTCACTTTAATGCCCTTTCATTATGGAGCTCCTATGTTTATAAAGTACTTATGCCTGTTCTGATAAGTGTTATATACAAGTAAATATTTTTAGTCACAGGATGTCTGGTTAATGATATGGGACAGGTCTGTGGGAATCTATTTAAAGTGGCTGTTCAGAAATAAAATGCTCTTGTACATGTTTAAGCTGATGCACAGAAGTTTCTGAAGTGTTGATGTAAGCAAATAAAGCTAGAGGTTCAATTGCATAGATAACGTTAATATTTTCTTGTTATACATCAGTTGAATCAGCATCAGATTACAAAGTTTAAAGTACAGTGTACCGTACTGGTTGTGTTCTTGTATGCAACAACAATTTATTTTAGTAAAAGTAAAACTAGTAGTTGATTATATTTGTTCTTTACACCTTCAATGAATTAATAATTTTTTAACATATATTTGTACTTTTATATATATATATATATATATATATATATATATAT
>NW_013667268.1:49684-84444 GCF_000517525.1 Limulus polyphemus | reverse complement strand
GTACTTATATATTTATATATATATATATATATATATATATATATGACACGTGTAATCTACTAACCTATTGTGCTGATTATTTATTTTTTCATTTGAGGTGCATTACAGCTGAATCAGTAAATACTTGCCCCTTTAAAAGTCTCCATCACAAACTGTTCTATGATCATTAAGAATACATTTGACAAAACTGATATTAGTAACTTTTCTTTAAAGTTTTACAGGCACTTAAGGTAAGAGAACACTTTATTTGCACTTAATGCCAAAAGTATGATAACATATTGGAAAATGACTTGTATTCAGTGCTCCAGATATAAAATGAGTATTTTACACTTTGAAATAAACTACAATACTGACATTTTTTATATTTTTTGGGTTCAATGACCTTTTTTTCATCATCAAACACCTGAAATTTTTATGTGTACTGGGCACTTGCATTTCTTATCTCTGTATTTGTAAATATTTTATTAAGGACCAACAGAGGCACTTGCATGATAAGTTCAGTATTGTAAGTACTTTGTTGATATTAATTGATAAAATTAGATTTGTATAATTTTCAGTTCAGTAGCAACTTTGAATTACAGGTAATTGCCACTGGTTAATTATCTCAATATGATTCATTTGTGAATCTTTCTTTTCCCAACTAAAAACTTATAATTTCAGTTAAGAAAAGAAAGAAAACTTGAATGATGTACAGGTATAATCTGTTACTCAATATGCTATTCCATCTACAGTAGAAAAACGTGTTCCTGAACTATTACTCTTAAGTATTGCTTGGGAGAGCAAACCAAATAGATACAGTAGGCCTCCATATAGTGATGGAATGCAAACAGTTTGTAGGATTTGATGTAAAGGACTTTACATCAATTATTATATAACTTGTTAATCAGTTTATGGTGAGAATGATCTCCTATGCTTTGTGTTTGTTTTGTTACCAATATAGAGTTTTGTTTCATTTGAATGGTATACATATTGGTAAATTGTATTTGAACTTGGTATGCACAAATTTTATTTGTACTGCATTTTGATTTCCAAAAAAATGTACTTATGCAGATACACATCTTATCTAGAGCATTAAAATACTTGTAGAACATTACTTGAATAGGCAAACTTGAAAATATGAACTTTGCTTGGCCTTAATGCTGACACAGTGAATCTGAATGGCCTAATGTTTGCTTGACATGAACACATTTATAAAATTATAAATGAAGAATAGAAGAGAATGCTTAAGTAGTTAGTTTAAAATATCATAAGTTCTCACATTAAAAAAAAATAACCTAATGACTTTTCTTTCAAAATATTTTCTATGGCTTTGATATTGCACTTAAGACTTCAGTTAAAAGACATATTTATTTATTTTTTATTTAGTTGTTATGTACATCTTGTAATTACCAAACCAATGTTGTGCAATATTAAAGTATTTTTATATTTACATCCCAGGTTATGGTTTACATTAAAAGTAATACTTGCTATGGTAATCTGCAATTTGTTTATCTTTAGAAGTAAATGTTGTGTACTTTTTAAACCAACCTGACAAAACCTCATTTATATTGCTGTATATGCTAAAGTTGTGCACAAAACCTAAATAATTTAATCAAGGCAAAATAATGGACATTTGGTAGGAAGATTACAATGCTAAGGAAGTGATTTACTGCATAAGATCTGAATGTTGGTTTTTCCTCAGAACTCCAATTAGACACTTTGAAAGTTTAGTGAAAGTTTCATATTTCTAAGTCATTTACAGGTATTGTAGCATTATTAAAAGGATGTTATCTATTAAAACTGGGATGTAAAGTAAATTGTATTGCAATGTAACTTATTATGAGATACACTGTTACCAATAATGGTGGACTTTTTACAAGTTTGATCCATTCTAATCTTTAAACCATAAGCAATAACGCTACATGAATCTTGTGAATAGAAAAACTACAGGAATATTTGATATGGTGTTAAAAATCATTAGTAAGTAGATACTAAAAGAGTTCACATGGAGCAAAAAAAAACACTAAATCTAGTTTTGACGAGGAGAAGAACTTATAAATTATATTGTTGTTTATGAAACTGTTGGGAGATTTCAATTAAAATGTCTGACACTAATGAGATGTATTTAAAATATCATGAAGGACTTGAGCATGGTCTTTTTGGGAGGAGATGTTTTTTGGATGAGAGAATCTGTTTATTTCATTAAATGGGATATATTTAGGCAGAATTTTAGCCAGTTGTTAGATAAAACTGATATTATGAACAATATTGTGTTAATTCAAAAGAACACGGGCAATCTTGATAAGTGACTAAGAACTTCAGAACTATGTTTCAATACTGTGAAATGTAAAATGATTCACATTGAGTATGAATTAACACTTAGAAAAAATAAGTTTTTGTGTTCAAAGTATTGCTTAAAAAAAGGAAGTAAATTTATTAATTTCATGTGTGTTTTTGACTATTACTGTTTTTGATTATTTCAACTATCTAAGTAATTGAAATACTACCATTATGGTTTCTCATTATTATTGATTAATTCAAGGTTGTTTAGCTTAATCGATTAGTGTTACAATTCATGAAAATAGTCAACTAATTGAAATTAGTGTTTCTGATTATTGCTATTTTAAATTATTACAACTATTTGAGTCTCACTTGAGGTTAAACAATATATATGAACTTAATGATTAATTGATTACCAAATTCCACTTATCATTCAGTTCTAATATAAAAATGTACTAGAAGAGCATTGCTTATTATTGGTAATCTTGACATTAGGCTATCTATGCACATGGTATTGTGATCCTGTGTCATTTCTTTGCCTTACTGAATGGTGCAGCTTAGTTATTTGTGTTTGTAATAATTCAGTGAAGCACTTCATAATGCGGATGTGTCACGTTAATTCATATAGATTCAGACCTGAAAAGAAATGTAAATCAATAATGCATCTTTATACTTGTACACACACAATGATATGATAAGTAACCATCCTTGTATATTGATGCTCGTTGTAGGGTCGGCCATTCATTCTGGTTGAACACGATGTTTCAATGGACGATGTTGGAGAAGTGTTGCATAAGGAATGGAAACTTTGTAGTCCTCGGATTGTTTTGGTCCTAGTTTCTAATGTGAAACCTCTCATTGGTTGGAAGAATACTAGGAAACTTAATAATTTTCTGAAGGGTTTAGTCACAGTAAGTTTAGCCTAATACTATTTATTTGACTAGCTGTATTATGTATACAGTACTTCATCATCCTATGGCAGAAATAGACCTCAAATTATGATCGTTTTAGTTGTTAGTAAAATAGACAGCAAGTAAGAACATGTACCTTTTCAGTTAGTTTACAGAACACATCTTTGACAGAAATGTTAAATTAAAAATATACATTAACTCAAAGAAATATGCATTTTGCATGTCCTTGAAAAACACTGAGCTTTCAATACTTTATAATTTACTACTATAGAAATTTGACATTACCTAAAATATGTTTTCTAATAAGCCATATAAAATTTTTACTAAAACTTTAACACTGTTGATAATTTAGCTGCAAAGTACTTTATTATTTTCCAATTTTTCTTGGATTGAATGATAGTAAAAAACATCTATAAGCTGAGTTAATGTGCATAACACTGATGAAGAGAGAACTTGCATGTAACAGGCTAACAACCATGTGACTGTTTATTGTAAAATACAGATATGAAATTTTGTGATTGTAATGTTTGTGTGCATCTATTTTGTAAAGGTTTGGCTTTATAATGTGTAAATGGAGAAGATTTTGAACTTTGTGTGTATTAATGTTTTATGTTTGGGAAATAATTGTCTTTTATTGTTTTTCAAAAAGTTGTTAAATATATTTATGAATTATATACTTGAATGATTGCAAAAGGTTAGTTTCAAATCAGATACTCTTACTGCTGAAATACTGTAGGCTTTATCTTGTCAAGCTTGCACTCATGCTATCAACAAAAAATTAATAAAAAATTCTGAATATCTTTCACATGAATTATTGTATTTTTTTGGGGATTTTACATAAGTTCTGTTTTCCTCCCATAATTCAGATTTTTCTTGGTGATAGTTATGCTGTTAACTTTGCTACAGTGAATTCAGAATACCTGAAGGTGTATTTTCTTTTATTTCTCACAGGTAAGAGATGAGCAGACATTTTTGTCATTGATGCATTACATACTTTTTGTCAAGGAAGGCTCTCTATTTAGACCCTACTAGTCTTCCTACCCTCTTTAGCTTTGATATTTGCTGCCTGTGATTGTTTTCTAAGCCAGATGAGTTATTTTTTATTCTGCCCAACACCTATGTTAACTATTTCCAGGGTGTTTTGGATCCTAAAATTAAGAACACTAATAATAAATGCAGTCTCTTCTTAAGAGATTCTGTATTTATATTGATCTGTTAAGTCAAGACTCATGTTTTTTTAACTTCTGTGTTTCTCCTAGACATAATTCCATTCTCTGCACTGCATTCTCTGGAAAGTAGACATAGGGTACCATCTGGCAGCTGATGATGATGTCTTGGTGGGTAACTTTACTACATCTACCTGCACATTCTAGTATGGCATTAGAGATACTCGGGATGGGAGACTTGTTCTCAGTAAATGTTTTCAGCTCCATTGAGTATGGGAATCATCTATGTTTTCTTTTTTTTGATGTTCCTACTGTTATGGGTGATTTTAATTTCAGGCATATAAATTGGGAGTCAAACCATGAGGGAGAAAGGTTTTGTAAACTATTCAAGGTGGTTTTCTTCACCAACTAGTCTAGGAACCTACTAGAAACAATGCTAATTTAGATTTATTGTTAATTTCTTATACAGAAATAGTTGAGAGGGTGGGAAATGGGGAGGTCATCTGGATACAAGAGATCATTTCTCTATTAAAGTTGATATTTTGCTGCCTATGGAGATCATGAATAATGATATTTTGGTTACAAATTTCAAAAAAGCAAATTTTGAAGGAATGTGACAAGAATTATCTGTTGTGAATTAGGCAGCTGAGTTATTTGGAGACACTGATCAAATGTGGAAAATTTTAAAAATAAATTTTAAATACTCAAGATAAACCCATTCCTTATTGAAAGAAAAGCATGGCTGCAAGTAAAAACAAAAACAGGTTGGCTCACAAAGAGTATAAGAGATAAAATTATAGAAGAGCATCATAGATTTAAGAAATATAAATTGACTGGTATGACAGGAAAGTTCAAAGATTATAGAAGATCAAGAAAGTTGGTGAAACAGGAAATTAGGACAATGAGAAAAGGTTGGTTAATAATGTAAAAGTTAACAATAAGGATTTCTTTAAATACATTAAGGGTAAACAAAATGTTAGGATGAGGATAAATTGTGTTGCCCTCCTATTGGTGAAGGGCTATCATCATGTTATGTCAATGTGCAGTAGTGTAGTGCATATGAAACACTTGATTTTTTAGGTAGGAGTTAACTCAAGACTAGTGCATACAAATCTCATAGACAGATGCATAAGGGATTAAGCTATTCTGTGTAAAGAGGTGAGTATTTATTGGAAATACATTTTCAGGTATGGAAAATGTTAACTTCTAATTATTACTGTAATTAAAATACTCCTATTATGTTTGTTTGTTTGCTCAGCACAAAGCTACATAATGGGTTATTGGTACTCTACACAGTTGTAGCTTTATAAGTTGTTTTTTTTACTTCAAGTTTGCTCAGCTTTGGTGATTCAAGGAGGAGGGGTCATGATTCGAGGGTCACAGGTTTTATTCCCATTGGCACCAAACAGTTTGCTTGCTCTGTCTTTGCTATAGCACAGCTACTAATGCTATCTGCCATTCTCACCTATTTTGAATTGCTGAAATTAAAAGGAAGACAATTGTCTGGCAGCACTCACTGTCAAATTTGTTTTTTACATATATTTTTCTTTTTTGAAGAACTGACTAATATCAACTACTTCCAACTTTTTTTTTTGCATGGACATATTGTGATTTGAGAAACACTCTACTGATGGATTGATGGGACCAATACCACTAATTGCTCAGGTCTGTGTTTTGGTTTTGACTTTCTGTAAGGCTAATCCACTCCACTTGATCCACTTTGAATCCAGTTTTTAAAAGTTTTGAAATCTGATTGTGGATTTTATTCTTCATTGTATTAGGTCATCAAAAAATAATGTGGTGGATGGGGGAGAACTTCCCAACCCAACTCCATAATCTTGTGTTGCGTTAAACGTGCCACATATGGATGTGCATTGTCTTGGAGAAGAAGAACACCTTTCCGATTGACGAGTGAAGGGCGTTTCTGATGAAGGGCTTGATTTAAATGTTCCTGTTGCTGACTGTAGATCTCTGCATTGACAATTCGTTGTGGATTGAGGAGTTCAAAATGAATTACTCCTTTGATGTCCCACCAAATGGAAAGCATTACTTTCTGCGGATGGAGTCCAGATTTTGGGGTTGGAAGTAGTTTTAGTTTAGGACTGAGCCGTTGTTTTTGGGGTTTAATATTTGCATAGAGACGTTTAGTTGGTTTGTTTAACTATTATACGTGATGTACATTTTTTGGGGGGTGGTTAATGAAAGTGTTCCAAAACGTGACATTAATTTCTTGATGACCTAATAGTCTAGAATATCACCTTCCTGCCCTGTAAACTCAAACTTTACAACTTTTCTGTATCATTTTTATTCTCACTGGTTCTCACTTCCTTTTCAATGTGGGTATTATGGCTTCCATTATTTCAGAAGTAAGTATTTGTTTCAAATTCATTTTAATTATAAAAATTTTAATATTTTATCAGGTAGTCTTACTTCTGAAATACTTTCACCCTACCTCTCCACAACAAGGTTTTTGTCAAGACTGCTACTATCAATAAAACCTTAATTATGGCAGGAAAGCAGCATTCATGTATAATTCCCTGAAATATGCACAATAAGTCACATGGAAGGTGGGAGAATGGTTAAGTGACACACGCTCTGCATTACATAAAGGACATTCAACATTCTTGAGTCACATGTTTTGTTGAGAGCACGAGTGCGGATTCAACCTGGAAAGGCTTACAATATTTCAAAAGTACCTATTTGAAATTCATTTTAATTCTAAAAATGTAAAACTTTATCTCTGTATTTTTGCTGTGTAGTACAATTTGTGTGCTCTCAGTCTTTGCTCAGGTGTCATGCAAAAGTAATAAGTAATTATAACTTTGATGAAAGTTAAAAAATGGATGGAAATTAACATGTTGGTTGGAAACAGAGGATGATAATAGATGGAAATTTTGTCCAATGGAGAATGTAATTAGTGATTTGGACAGCTACTCAGTTGGACAGTAATATTTCATAATTATCTAATGATATCAAAATGAAAATACTTATTACGTAAGAATTTTTCCAGAATTCAGGACCTGAATAGTTTTAGCAAGTTGGCAAATCTTTGGAAATTGAATTTCAATATTTCACTAACAATTTGGCCTCAGTTAAAATCTGTAACTCTGCTTATTTTTTATAATGAAATTTAAAAACATTTGTTAGCCCCTCAAGTTTCTTGGTCCACCTTTTAAAAGTGCTTGGGTTATAGGGTTTTTATCATTTTGTATCAAGAATTCTTGAACCTACGTGTTTTTATTTTACGTCATGAATGTTATCTAATGTGTATGTGTTAAAGAATAGTGCTGAGAGTGTTTATTCATCAAAAAATGGCACATTAAAACTAGTGCCTGATATTTTAGATGAAGAAACAATTCTGATATTTACAATTAATCACATAAAACTAAGTAACACTGTGGACATTAATTCTCATTATATTTTAGAATATATATATATATAGAAACTATTGTTGATTTGAAGACATTGTTTTAGTACTATTCAGTCTGTATGGTGCTTAAGAAAATTATTCATGGTATAAAAGCTAAATAATATTATTGTCAGTCATGGAAGTTTAAAGTTAAAAAGTACAAAAGCTATAGATTTTAAAGTAAAAAGTTAATAAATTGGATTAATGTTTTTCTTAGAAAAAATATCTGTGCAGAGCATTAAAATTTGCTTGTAAAAGTATAATCTTGGTCAATTGTTATAAATTTGACATAAGTGTCTCACAAACTAGTAAGTGATAGGGAAGTTGGAACTTCTTATATGAGGATTAGAATGTATTCTTTTCATCATTGTTAGAATGAAAATAATCCACCAAGTGTTATGCTTCTTGAAAATTATCTTTCTTGTAATTGAGTTGACAACTCAATAGTTGTGCAGTTGTTTTGTTATGGACTTGTAAAAACTATACTGAAAGTTGTATTCAGTTACGTTTAATTCACAAATTCTAGTGAATTACTTTACTCAAAAGGAAATGGTTCTCATTATTTGCTTCAGTATAAATAGTGGAGAACCATGTTTTTTCCAGGCAGCAAATACAACAAACATGTGGATTATGACTCATGGAGCCAACATAGGAATAGTCAAAGCTGTTGGAGATGCTCTTCATGAAGAAACTCTTCATCGTCAATCCTTATTCTGTCATAAGCATCCTAATCTGTCTGTTCCTATTCCAACACCTCTAACAGTCATTGGTGTTATTAGGGAAGACATGGTTGATTATGCAGAGATCCTTAATGAGGTGACTAAAATATCTTAAGTTTAATCCTGCATTTGAAATGCCATAGGGACTGAGCTATATAACTTAAACAAGGAATTGGCTTAAGTTTGATTTTAATAGTAGTATTATTAACATTACAAAACATTTATTCTAAATTCTAGTGAGTCTGTAGAGTCTTAGGTTTGAGTTTTTACTTAAACATGTGTAATCCTACAGGTATATTTAATAAAGGCTCAATTGTATCTTGAGATACTGTTTGAAGTTTTAGTATAAACTTCTGTGATATTGGTGGAATTCATTTAAGATTTAGCTATGACATTTACAGATGCAATACTTTGGATGTATGGTTAACCTTCACTTATAACCTAAATCTTTGTAATATTTTGTTTATAACTTAACTTTTTTTTAGTATTGCAAAGACTTGGCTGAACTTCAGCTGATATCCTAACACCTATGATACTTGACGAATTTAAATAAGCTTTAAAATTGAACCATAATTTCTCTGATTTTAGTTGCAACTCCATGTAATTTTATGTACAATTGCAGTGCAAATTTTTTTTAATAGTTCTTGTCTTTGCTTGAATTCCATAAGTTTGTTATAGCCTGCAAAAACTAAATTTAATTAATTTGGGCTTAAAAGAAAATATGGTATTATGTGGCTTCAAGATTGGTCCAGAACACTAAGTTTTTTCTGTAGGAAATACTACACCCACAAAATATTTTTTTTTATCCACCCTTACACTAATAGCCATATGAACATTTCACTAAGAAATTTATTAAGATATAAGTCAGGTTTAAGCTAGCTTACTTGTATTTATATAGAAAATAAAAATATTGATTTTTCTATGCATACTGTATAATCTGTTTAATACTTATTTAAGAAATGGGGTAGAACTAATTTAGTGTAAGAACTCAACAAGAATAAAAAGGGTAAACTTTTACTCACTGGTAATAATCTGAGTTCCTTTTTTTTCTCTTACATGTAGTTTGATTGAAAATAATATTACATTTAGAATGTTTCTAAACAGGAAATTGAATAGTATATCAGTATGGTTAAGATATATAGTAGTGTAGCTAAGATTATAATGGCAGGAAATCCTTGTTAGTAATACTGTAAGAAATGAAGTGGTAGAAATCACCCTTGCTTTACTTCCTTGTGTGCATAGTTAGGACGTGTGGAGATTGAGAATGATGGAAACCGACCAGAGGAAAACAAGTATGAGCTGAATCCAGACCATTCACATTTTATAGTTGTCAAGGATAAGAGTGTTGATAAAATAGGTGGCAACCACTTCTTGTATCGTTTAGAACAGTACATTGCTGACACTGAGGAGCTAAGAGAAGTGGAATTAGATGGAGATGCTGGTACAGTTGATTTATTTTTGTTTTAAATATATAAAAGTTATGAGTAATTTCTGAACAAAAATAAAGTTTTATTAATAAAAATGGTATACACATCTTCAGGTTTTAAGTATGGTTGGTGTAGGTAATTTTAAATACTACAACCAAATAACCATGGTACTAAGAAGTTTGAAAGTTTGTTTTGTACTATCATTAATGTTACTTAAAAGCTCTGTCTGAGCTGTATTCAAACCTTCTAGGTTATATATGTAATACTATTAGAAATGGCATAAATGATGCATGTAATGCATATTGTAATGATTTTGCCTTCTGTGCACGGGTACACCACTGATTTTGCGACACCCTTGGTTCCAGAGCCTTGCCAGATTATCTGTTTTGCCGGACCAACAGAGGTTATGTAATAATAATAATAATTCAACAATACACCTCTGACCCACTAATTATAACCCTCCCTTGTCTCTAAAGCACCATGGACTGCTAGAAACTTAAATAAAACAAATATTAAATGTACATTTAATGATTAATGAAATATATTAGTACAGGTATAAATGATACAAGTTTATTAGTACAGTATAAATGAAAAATGTTTATTAATTATTGTACTTACAAAGAATGTTGCAGTAGTATCGCTTCCAAAGTGGCAAATTTTAGAATTTTACTGGAATTGTAGAGCTAATCACAAAAGTCTAAGTTGAAAGTTGTCAGGATTACTACTAATATGTTAAACTACATAGTCTTGGCAACATTCATGAAAAAATTAAAGCAATTTGATTCACTAGTTTAATATTTCTAAGAAATTTTTCACGACAATGACGTACCTACCTAAAATGTAAGTAGCCCGTCTCAAAAGATTGCAGGCCACACGCAATGCCATCTGTGGCCGCCCAGTGAACTAGTATGGCAGTCGCGGGAATTTCAAGTGCACTCTCATAATTTTGTAGGGATTAAAGGAGGTGCTGGAAAATTGGTGGTGTACTATATTAGCTTTTAACATGAGTTTCTGTCAGTCACAGACAATTTTTATTAACATTTAAATTTAAAGCACATGTGATATTAATAATCCTTCATTTTTGTCATGTAAACTATGTTGTAATGTTTTTCAATTACAGCTTTCTTAACTGTTTAAATTTGTAGATTTAACAGAATTGCTATAAAGAACTTTAATATTTTAACAGTTGTTTGTTCAACTTTACGTGCATGTATGTGAACACATTCTCACATCTGTACCTTAAGCCTAACTCGCTGTCCATTTGTTTTTAATTCATTAATAAGAAAATTTAAATCTATAAAGTAGTGCTATTATAACAGGAATTGAGAGTCAAAAACCTTTGATACAAATAAAGAGTTTTGTGTACAGTAACTTAGTGATTATTAAAATAATAACTGTGTCATTTTATCTAAATACTTCGGAGTAGGCTGTCATATTGTATTTCTGTTCTACGAAGTATGTAGACAAGACCACAAATGTAGATTTTTCTTGATTTTAGTGATAAAGATTCTTTATAAAATGTTTTTTTTCTCACCCATACAGTACTTAGTTGTTAAAATTCAAAAGACCTTAGCCTTGCATGTGAAGCTATAAAGTAGAACTCACTAAGTGCATACAGACAGTTGATTTAGTGAAAAAGTTATGGTTTTTGGGCTATGTTGTGGATTTTATGTACATTGTGATTCATCAAGAATTTGTAGTTTTAGCCTATTATGTAGAAGCTTTAATGGTTGTGTATCATGTGTAATTATTCTTGTTATGATTTCAGTAATGACATTTGATTACAAGTTTCATGTGGAAGGCTCAGAGGTTCCTGTAATAGCAATTTTGGTGCAAGGAGGATATGACTGTGCACGTATTATCATGCAGCACTTAAAAAACCAGCTTCCTGTAATGGTGATCCAAGGAAGTGGAGGACTTGCTGACCTAATAGCCTACTCATACTTGGAACTTAAGCACAGGTTAGATACATTTTGATTACTGTTTCCACATAGTCTATATTTATAATCTATACACTTAATGTATAAATAGGTATTGTTAGTATAACATATATGATAACATATAATTACACAAAAACATCAGTAATATCTGATTTATGCATAACACTACTGTGCATTAAGTTATATTTAAAACTATAGTATAAATCTCTTCAAGGCTAATATATATATATATATACAATAGTAAATTTGTTATGAATACTTAGAACTTTTTAATAGGTTGATAATTATTAACTCCTGTTTACAAGTTGTTAAACGGTAAAAGTATGTCACGAAATTTTGAATAAGTAAAATCTCAAATGTGGTTTCAGCATGGGAGTTGGGAGCTTATATAAAAGTATGTCGCATAGGTTTCACAGGAAAAACAACTCTTGTATAAATCTTGGACATAAAATAATTCTTGCTTAAGCTAGGATATATGTAAATTTTGAAATATTTCAAGTTATCTTTATCATTGTACATAAATTTGGCTGTTAAAATTTAATTTTTAGGTTTACTCTGATTTAAATAGTCCACCTCTATTTCATGCAACCACAAACCAAGTATGTCACACATTTTTAGACTGTGGTCTTATATGATGAATTCTATCCCTTCATTGGTTTATTGGGTTATGTTGTATTAGCATCTGAGAGATACTGCCCTGGTGTACACCTAATTAAGAGAACAAGACTGTCAAGTGCATATTCATATTCTGACTGTCTCAACTGTACGATGAAAAGATGAGGTATCAACCTAATTTCGGTAGCAAGGGATTACCTGTAGTTTTTCATTTGTATCTTGTTCTTTTGGTTCTGGTGGAGAGTAGAAATATTTGTGTGATATCATGATGGAATTGTACCTCTTAAGTGGTAGCCTCATCCCCAAAATCAGAGTGTGAATATATTCCTGAACACATTTTTTATAATTTGTAATGAACGTATAATTCTTAATTGTTTGCTGTCCAGACATTACTCTCTCTTATACTAAGCACAGCTATCTGGAGCATCAAATAGTATTGTTTTTTTAAGGAATCATTTAACAGTAATTAAAGTTAACTGAAACACAGTAGTGTTTTTAATGTTTCACTAGATCTTTTCTTGATTTTTTAAGTTATTTCTTTTTTGTTCTAAATAAAGGTAAAAATCTTGCATGTACATAGTATCACCTTAGCTGTGTTTGACTTGAACTGTGCATTCCACGATGTATATTTTGAATTTACTTGTTAATACAATTAATACTATTAACTGTGATGTATTATTCTTTGTCTCTATTGTTTAATTGTAATAGTCTCAAAAATTTACTTACCTCATTAGCCTTCATTTGTGATGTTATATGACATGATTGTGGTGATATTCTAGGTAGTGAGATACCACTATATAACACACGTTTAGAAATCTGAGAGAGGTAATTAATGCTTGTGAACTTAGAAGTAGGTAACTAGTATTTTGTAAGAAGTTAGATAAAGATGATAAATATTACATATATGCCTTTAGAAAGTTGATGAAAATAGTTTCTATTTCCCACAGTAAGAGTAGTTATCATTGTCTGTTCTAATTCACATTTCACATGGACAAGATGGGACTAGTTAACAGTGTGTAATCATCTTTTAGAACTCAGGGAAGATGGGATCCAGAATTTGTAGAAAATTTCTTGAAGCCAGAAATTTCTACAAAAATTGCAGAAAACTTTCCAAGACTTAGAGAAAATAGCATAGCTAGAAATATCTTCAGAGACAGGATACTAGAATGTACACGGTATTCAAAACAAGTGAGTAGCAGATGTTTTGCTTCTAGAGAAGGCAACAGAATTTACTCAAATAGAGTATGATATCTCTTAGAGCTTATAAAAAAATATGATGAAATAAAATTGAGAATTGCTTTGCAACAACTATCATAAGTTTGTATGTGATAACAGACTACAATTTAGATTAAGGTTATCTTATTGTGTTTGTGTGCTATTATGTGAGGTTAGTCAGTAATGTGTATTATGAATAATTATCTGCTAAAATACTCCAAAAAATGAAAAAATTTTTAGTGCTAACTGAATGTTTATTTTATTTGTATTTGACTGTAATTTTCTCAATAAGTAAAAGTAAAACAGAAAACTGTGTGGGAATTTAACTTCTGTGATAAACAGCAAGAAGAAAAGAAACTAAAATTTCTAATAAAATCTTTTTTTTTAGGTGAAACTCTTGGATCTCTATTGGTTAATTCAGTAATTGTTTTATTTTTCAGAATGTTTATAATTTTTGCTTGTTTCTTTCTTGTTTAGTTATTTGCATCATAGAACACAAAAACAAACAAAGATTTTAAAGATCCATCATGTAAAGAAAAGTGAAATTATTTACCTCATTATTTCTATTCCATACTACCAATTCATTCAAAAGAATGCAAGGTAATTGCATAAAAAATTTAGTTATACAACAAAATCTGAAATTACTGTAGTATTTCTTCTCAAAGAACTGTGCACAAATTGTTTAAGTTCATGTTATAATCAGACAATTAATGTTTGGTTTAAATCTTTAATTTCCACCTGTATGAACTGGTTTAAGTGATATATATGAGTAAATTGTATTCTAAAGTATATAATGCTGTTAAAGACAGTTATTATGGGCACAGTATTTGTACCATGGATATGTTTTTCCCTTTTACTTTTTATTATTATTGTTGATGGTCTGACAATGTGCAATATTTAGCCAAATCAAGATTTCTATAAAAATAATAAAATGAATGTTCTACAATGGATAAGCAGTAAGTTTGCAAAGTTACAAAGCTAAAATCCAAGGTTTTATCCTTGCAGTGGACAGAGTGTATATAGCCCATTGTGCTAAAACAACAACAACATTAAAGTGAACTTTAATGAAGTGTACATTGTTTAAGAAAAAATATTATTTGATGTATTCTATACTTATCTTACATTTTCATATATAAGTATAATTTTACACGAGAGCTGTGTTTGTGTTTTTTTGCTTGTGTTTGTGGTTTATGGTAATTAAAACTAGTGAACTGTTTGTATCAGTATTTAGTGGTTATATCTAATCTAATACTTTTATTATCTTATTTTAGAAATAGAGAAATTTTAACTTCCTTTGAAACATACTACAGTAGAATGGAAAGTATAATCTGATATACTGAAAGTATATATATATATATAATCTGAAAGTATAATCAGATCTCATCAGATGAAATTTTTATTATAATGCTATTATATCTGCTATTCATGAATGAGGGTGTGATGAATTTGTGGGATTAAGAGATATCTGAAATGGAAGATTGAATATTTCTTAGCAATGTTATAATGATGAATATATTGAGTAAGATCTCTGATATTACTTTCTCTTGAAAAAAAAAAAGAAGAGTTAGAAGGGGTCTGATTGAGGTGTTTAAGATTGTTAAGGGAACTGATAGTATTGAAGCATCATGATGAGATTAATGATGAGAATGGTAGTACTAGAAGACACAAAAATTAATTTTTACAGGATAGGAGTCATCTTCAGCTAAGAAGATTTGATTTTATAGAAGGAGGTTGGAATTTAGAATGGGTCACCTTTGGTTGTAGTTATGCAGTTAAATATTTGAATGATAAGGACTGGCTATGAGTGTTTTATTTTATAGTTTAGTTTAGTGGATGGAATAGCTTAGATGGACCAACAGGTCCCTTGTTGTCCTTAAATTATATATATATATATATATAGTCATGAAGGGCATTTTCAACAAAAAATGTTCCTGTAAATGAGTTTTTCTAAATATCTTTCAAAAAATGTTTTTACATTATGATCATGTGATTTAAGTAAGCATAACAAAAAGTTGGATGGGGTCTCTTTTGACTTTAAGTGTTGTATCTATTCCAGTCTTTTTTTTCCTCTTGTGGATAAACTATTTGTTTTGACTTTTATAGAGGTAGTAATCAGTATTGAGTAACTTTCAAAGTTATGGATTAAAAGTTTAGTTGTTAATTGATAAGAAAATTGCATTTTTATTTTTATTAACATCTGTGAGCAAAAAAGTTTGTATAGAGGTATCACACTTTATGTCACAAAATTTCCTATTTCATTCAATACTGCTATATTGAACATCAACCATTCTGTTCTACTAGTCAGTAGCACTTATATTAATACAAGAGTCAGTAAAGCTCTATATGATATCAATGGTTTAAACATCAACTCTGGCAAAAGATACAAATCTGAAACTCTACTGCTCTTCAGTTTCTTGACATGTCTTGCTTTATGCAGATTTCTGAGGTGATTCACAGTGTCAGATTATGCAATATTAAAAGACAAATTTGTCATTTTTTAATTAAGAAGAATTAAGTACCTGTTATCCAATGTGGCAGAGTAAACCACATGACTTTGATATCAGTGCAAGACTTCTATACAACACACATTGTACAAGTTTTTTTGTAATTATTTATTACAGGGTCAACAAACGTATCTGACTATCTTAAACATTCATAGCCACACTTGTGACCTTACAAACTTGGATGAAAACATCCTTAGGGCTCTCTTCAAGTGTAAGTTTGTTTACATTTTCTTCTTTTTTTTTTACTATGCAGACAAACACACACAGCTATTTAGATAAGCTATTTCAGATTTGATGTTCAAAACTATTAAAACAATTTACTGAATAACACCATAAAATTAGCAGCCCCAACCTATCTCTATTTAAACTATGGGAGATGTGTGTATATTGATTTTGGATAATACATTACTGTGGAATGCAAAGTACAGTTAGGAATAGTAATTCACTGCATTAAGGTTAATAGTAAAGCATGTTAGACTTTCCTTCTTGAGACAACTTGTGTATATGTGTAGAAGAAAAAAGCGGTTTATGAGGTTGAATGGAAAGGCAACTACGGGCTTAATTTTCTAGGAGTATTATATTTGTATACGTGGAGTTGTATACAAAAGGAACTACACATTTTACTAGGAGCAGTATGTTCATATGTATGGGGTTGAATAGAAAGGAACTTGCCACTACTACTGGATAAAGTATGACTGCCTGCACTGTTATGGGCTTCATAATGGTGTGACTCTTTCTGAATGGTTTGATGACAACCAGTAACAATTGAAATTATCAGAATTTGACTGTACACCACTGCATTTCATCTTCACATAATAAAGGGGTAGCATTATTTGCCTTTTATAACCTTTTTCTTCCTCATTTCTAATACAGTATGTATATATGTATACATAGATGGGCAGATTATATTTGTATGAATTGTGGGATAGATGAGGAAATGAATGTGTGCCACCATTTTTTGTATGGTTCAGTGACAGGGAGACGTGTAATGCATAAAATTTAACATCAACTGATTTCACTTAAACATTACTAGTTGCTTTAACTCAAGTTTAACTCTTAGCAATGTTAGCATTTTATGATCCATCAACAAGACTTTTTTTTTTACACTTAAACTGCTGCATCAATCTTTAGTTGCATCTTTTGTTAATTCCTCGGTTGCTCAAAACAGTAAATTCAAATGCCATAAAGAACACTTAAATATTTAATTTATATTTATAGACTAATAAAAGTAAATTGGGTTTTAAAAAACAACTAATTTAACCATAAGAAACTGTATTTTATGTGTTCAGAGTGTAAAATGTATTGATCTTTCTATGTGTACCTATGTAGCAATAATTTCTGTCCATATACAGCTCAGCAGTCTGAAGTGACAAAATGGTATGAACAAATGGAGAAAGACCTCCATCTCACCATTGATTGGAACAGTCCTCAAGTAGCATTAAATGAAGTGTTTGCAAAAGATCTTACCAATAAATTCAAGGTATTGTTGAAAAACTATTCTGATTTTACAAAGCTTTTCAATAGTTTTGTAGGATAGTATCTGGGAATACCATTATGATAAAATTCCTTGATATTGATGACTTCTTGTATTGCATAAATTTTGTATCTTTTAAATGAGTTTTGTTTGATTTTTGTCTAAAAGAAAAAATGGAAGGGAATCATAATTAAACTGTATAAGTTTCAGAATAGGCAACTGGACTTTTAAACAAGTTGGATATTTTTGTTAAGTTGCCTAAAATCTTAACTTTGTATTATGAAGAGTGGTGTAAAGACTGCTTTCGATGATAAAACAGCTTAAAGTGAGATTTAATTATCACATTTGTTTAGTTGTGCAGGTAATTGCTTGCTTGAAAAATCAGTGTTTTAACACAAGTAAATTCACATCAAAAGACACTGTGTTGAATTAATTTTTGTTGGTAAGGATAACTCTGCTATATTGTTACTTTAGTGAAATTTTCTCAAAAATAATGTGTCTGACAACATGTGAAGAATTTGAAGAGCATTATGTCATAAAGCAGATTTTTTTATCTTTACCTTGGCCATTAATAATTACTATTTAGGAACTGGTGACTGGCCTTTCACACAGATTGAGTAGTTTGTGTTAAGAAGTGGTTGATAAGTAGCAAACTTGGTTAACTAAGAGAAACAATAGAGTTTAGATGTGTAAACAGACAACTTTTGGTACTTCACTATTAGTTTTGATTTTTCAGTCTGATTTTGATATGTATTATATCTTAATGACATGTAAACTTAGCCACACTTCAGCTAAAAGAAGTGTTGTGTATCGAAAGCATTATGTGGTGAAATTTTATTTCAGGTTTCCAAAGAAATATTTGAACAGGCATTACTTCGTCCAGATCGTGAAAGATTTGTAAATCTCTTCTTGAATGAAGGTTTCAAGCTTCACAAGTATTTAACACCCAAGCGACTCAGGAGTTTGTTTCTTCGAGTTCAGGATCAGGAGTTCTTCCAATCTGTCTGTTGGGAAGGAGTTCTTGGTCATGGAATGGTAAGATCATGTATGCTTAAACAACACCTTATTTAAACAGAGAAACTTTTAAGAAAAAATTAGATTGTGAGAAATAGATTTTTCACTAGCCATTGGTTTTAAACAAATATTAAGCCCAAGAAACTGGCTCCTTAAACAATATTCTTTTCAGATTCATCTCAGAAATAAATAAATATATATATATATAATGAAATAAACAGCTTCAATACTATTATTTACATTAATTGTTAATAGTGATGCATATCTGCTTGTTCGATAATTTCCGGTAGAAATTCTTTCCGAGGAACTTCAGTGATACAAGTCATTTCTTGATTAAACCAGTTTATTCTTCCTTGATACAAACTTTTAGTACATAGTAATTCCACAGTCAATATGTTTCTCATCACTTTAAACTTGACAACTTTTATAATACACCCTATAAATCACAGTGATTCACAATCTTGATAACTTTGCTCTCTACGAGTGCAAAACACACACTTTACTTACCGTAACTACTGTTTGCTTCATTAATTATCTATCTATCACTGGCTTCTCTGCCAGGCTTATATACTAACAAAGAGGCTTCAACAAAATTCGAGGAGTTCCCTGATAATTCAAGAAACTCAGTCATGCACGTGCGAACTGCATCATGTGACTTCCACTGTCCTAACAATAGGTAATTAAAATCAGCACTATAAAACAATAATGAATTTAATGCTTATTTTATATATATAAATACATATATTCTGAAAAGTCTATCTCTTATTTAGCTGGTAAAGATTGGAAAAAACTTCCTTGAAGAAGACTTGAACTGGCTTATTGAGACAGCAACTGGTTTTCCAAAATTTGTTTGTTCTCAGGAACTTTCTGTAAATGCTGTAGGCATGTACACTGTTAGTCCTGCTGCAGCTGAGAGGAAAGCCTTGACTCTTCTGACAATGTGGGCAATCTTCACAAACCGAATAACACTTGCAGAAACTTTATGGCAGAACTCGGACCAACCTATCCATTTGGCTCTTGTTATTTCTAAGATGTGTAATGAACTGAAAAATTACACTTCAGAATCAGGCTACAAATTAGAAATGAAAAAAACAAGGAGGTAAAGAGTTACTGGTTTTAATGTATGTATTTTTCCATAAAAATTTGGGTTAGGTGCAAATTTATACATAAAAACTTTCTGGATATATAAATCAATAATGGATGTTTTTTTTTGTATCATTTTGATTTAAAGTGAAATATTTCTGTTAATTTGGCCAATTTGAAATTTTGTAAAGCATTTAAAACTGTTAATTTTGTTCAATAATTACCATTTTGTGTTTTGAAACATTTGTTATAATCTAGTTCAGAAAGATACACAGTACTCTGTTTCTAGTTTTTAATACTATATTCATCCATTCCTCTGTTTTAGTATGAAAACTAGCTTTGTATTAAAATCTTAGCATATATTTTCTGCATATTTAGTGAAGTAGTGCATCTACAAAAGGTTTTTGGAAGGTTATAAATAATAAGGTCAGATCACTTGAAGCTCGTTATAAGGAAAGGAAATCTACTATTTACTTTAAATAAAAGTCAATGACAGAATTTTGAGTGGATTATTTTATTTTGGAACTTTATAACAACATTTAAAAAACTTGTAGTCATCTTCAGGTGAACTGATGTCTATATGTATGAGATATTAGAAAGTTGCATGAGCATTTTGTTTCTACTTAGAAAAATATAGGGTGACACCTGTGTTTTGATTTAAATTAGGTTTTAGTTCACAAATAATTAATGCTTCTTTTATTTTTTTCTATTAATGTTGTTCTCATTACATAAGATTTTAACATTGCTAATATTGATTGCATTTTTATTTGTTGTTCTGTGAAACAATAATATTAACAACAAAAATATTATGTAAGGAAAACAACACTAATAGAAGAAAAATAAAAGAAGCTTTGGTTTTTCATGAGCTATAACCTAGTTTAAATCGAAACACAGATGTTAACCATTTTTTTCTAAATTGGAACAAAATGCTTACACAGTTTTCTAATATTTTGTACAATAGATGGCAGTTTATTGGATGATGACCATTAGTGATGACCAACAATAATAAAATAATCCACTCCAAAAGCTGTGTCTCTAGACTTTCATCATTCGAAGTTGTTGCCCATTTTTTTTCACCAATTAGTAGGTGGTACTGCTTGTAAAATGTGTAATTCATGTACTGAAAATGTTTGATTTGATTATTCCAAAACATACTTACCTCCCCTAACACTATAACTCCCCTAAGTTGTTGCCCATTTTTTTTCACCAATTAGTAGGTGGTACTGCTTGTAAAATGTGTAATTCATGTACTGAAAATGTTTGATTTGATTATTCCAAAACATACTTACCTCCCCTAACACTACAGCTATTACTCAACTGCCAGGGTTTCTTCCTTTGTCCATCTAAGCATTGATCTGACTTTTTCTCGTTTGCTCCAGTCTTTTATACCCCAATTAAATGCTCTTGGTAATATTTGTCTCATGACACTCTCCACCTATGTCAGTGTGCCCTCTATCCTGGTACTGTACATAAGCACTTCATTCAGATAGTGTTACCACTTTTTCTCAACAAAGCATCGCTAATGGGTTTCCCAGTGCTACAATTGTTCAGATATATTTTAAGCATTTTCTGTGTTATCTAATTGATTTTTGTTAAAAAAAACTTTCTGATTGGCAGGCCGATTTACGGTATGAATTTCTGGATTATTATTTCTTGCACAAAGGCATATCAGATCTCGCCTATCCCACCTCTGATATCTAGCATTATCTGGTTACTGCTGGCACCATCTCATCAATTGCCAAAACATCGCACCTTAATTATACTTTCAGAAACAACCAAGGCAGGCTTCATTCTAAGAGCTGAGACATCTATTCTTGATCCAATATAATATATCATCAGTCTGGGTTTTTTTTCACCACGTCTCTCAGTCGGGCTCAGCTGACTCCCATCTGGCTCCATGCTACGGAACAGCAAGCCCAACTCTTACTCACCTCTCTTTCTCCCACTGCACAGATGGTTCTTTCTCTTTTGGGAATATGGGCATCACTCGGATCCCTCATGCCCTAGGGACAAGAGCACAAGATGCTTTCAATGGTCTTTATGCGACCATTGATTCACTGGATTCCCCAGTTTTCTTAGACAGGATCATTCTTTCAACTTGAGGAGTTAAGTTGAGACACTACTAAGATATAGGTTTCCCTGCCACCACCTCATCCACAGTTCTATCTCTTCACGAATGCCTCACTTCAGGGATGGGGTGAATATACCAACAGTCAGGAATTCCAGGGTATATGCACAGATGACAAGGCTTCCCTACACAATGTTTTAGCCCTTCCTGCTCTTCAAAAGACAATGCCTTATGGTCTGGGCTTATTAAGGGGAAACTCGTCAGGCTTCACTTTGACAATTCTGTGGTGGTGTCTTGCATTTCTCATAAAGGAGGCACTTGGTCCAGGGCTCCTTGTATTCGATTCTTCGACTTCCTTTCTCGGGACCACTCCTATCATATCACCCTGCTTGCTTGCCATGTTCCATGGGTAATGACTGTGGTAGCAGATCAGTTGTCTCAACCCAAATAAATTCTGCCAACAGAATAGATGCTGCATCACAAGGTTCTGCTGGATTGGCTCTCATTTTGCAACTCTGATTGGTGGGTTGGCCACTCATTGGAACAGACTTCTTCAGGTTGAGGAGAAGGTTTGTCCATTTTGGTGTTGCTATATATAGTGATGATAAATCATGTGAAATACCACCCACAGTACATGAATTAAGTTCCAGTTGAAGAACATACCTGTTCTGGATGGAATGCAGTTCCCCCACTAGGGTGCCAATCCTCTATCGACACACCCTTGATCTATGCAGATGCTTTCTGTATGGATAATACCCTCACCAGCTCCTCCACCTCCTCAATGTGGGATTCTAGCTTTAATGTGAGAAGAGGTGTGTATGTTTTGAAAGTTAACATTTTCTTAAATCTAAAATGTATTTTCAATAATTCTGACCTCCTGTCACAGTCTCCCACCCTTCCTCCCCACTAAGAGCCAGTGTTAGAGACTGTGGATTGAGTCAGTCTCAAAAAAGTGATAACATTATCTGAATGAGGTGCTTTTATAAAGTACAAGATAGAGAGCACATTGACGAAGTTGGAGAGTGTCACAAGACAAATTTTGCCAGGGAAATTAAGTGGGGGGGGGGGTATAAAAAAAACTGGAGCAAGTGAGAAAAAGTCAGACCAATGTTTAGATGGGCAAAGGAAGAAACCTTGGCAGTTGAGTAATAGCTATAGTGTGAGAAGAGGTAAGTATTATTGGAAATACATTTTTCATTTAAGAAAATGTTAAGATTTCTATATGTAGTATGCAATCTGAAAAAAGTAATCATAAATAAGTATGAATAAGAGAACATGCATTAATTGATATTTGAGTAATACTTTACAGTTCTTTGGTGTTTAATTACTCTGTGATAATCTATGAAATAAACTGAATAAAGAACTTATTAACAATAGCAATTAGTTTATTTAAGGGAATCAACGGATCTAAACAATGGCAAAGATGATGATGATGGAGCTCTCCAGATGTATTCTTGTCCAATTTGTTTTACATATCTAAAGACAAACACTCACAATATAGCAAGTTTTTAAATCAGTTGTGTTTTTTTGATGTGCTGTTGTTGATCCAACAGAAACCTTGAAATATTTAGCTGAAATAAACTTAGCCGTAAATTTGTCAGACTTCAGTTACTGTATACTGCTTTATGTTGTATGCTTTATGCTGTATGTAAATAATGTTAGCATTTAAATGAAGAAAGTTACATGGTCAAATTCAGCATTTCTGAACCTTTTCAGTAGTACGGACTGGTTTGCTGCTTCCAAAAACTGTCCCTGATTAATAAAACGAGGGTAAAATGAAAAACCATTGTGATTTATATATCAATATTCTATCAGTTTCTGTTTGTGTTGGTGAAATCCCACAGACTAACAAGGTGGTTGTGATGAACAGGTACCAGTTCATGAATCAGTGGCTGAGAAACACTGCTATAAATGATTCTCAACATGTTTTATGTGTACTAGTTTTTCACACCTTATTTTGCTCAGATGAGGACCTGTGTATTGATCAACTATATTTATGATTTCCACGTGTTATCATGGCCTTTACTTTAAAGATTTAAATTTCTTTTCTAAAACTTTTAACACATGAATCTTAACTCACTTTAACAAATTTGTACATGGTGGCTCATCTACTACCAACTTAAATGGAACACTTAATTATCATTTACACAAAAAAGTTCATCGTGAATTATTAGCGTAATTTTTCAGTATTTTCCCACATATGATTGATAATCTGCTTTTTCCTTTTAGCTCTTTTGGACTGATACATTATTTATTAATTTTGAACAGTTACAATTTCCACCACAGAATGACCTCTTTGTTTTTCAAAATGTTGTTCATTTTATTGTATCTCTTTCAGAAAGTTTTCTGAATTGGCGATTGGAGTTCTAGACATTAGTTATAAGGAAGCAACTTGTAGATGTTTCGATGTTCTCAGTGAAGAGAGCCCAGATTGGTCGTATAAGACAGCAGTGGAACTTGCAGCAGATGCCCAAAATCGGACATTTTTATCTCATCCTTGTTGTCAGAAGTGGCTGACATGGTTGTTTTTGGGCAACATTCGTATCAGGGAACTTACCTGGGGTTTCATGAAGCTGCCACAGTGGTTTAAGGTAATATTTTCATAGCTTCTATAGCTGCTATGGATGCTGATACTTAGAGAACTTAAAGTATCTCATATAGTTGCATAAATTAAGTTGAATTTAATAGGTTCAGGCTTTAAGCAGCAAATGTAAAGTAAAACTAAAGTGTTCAGTGTTTTTAATTATTGATATTTTACCTTGAACTGTGTCTTACTGAACTTTATTGTGTTTTTGCCTATATGTTATACAGTGGTCTTTGGAAGTACTATAACTCCCTAGAAATGTAATGTAGTATTTTATGTATAATCAATACATAATATTGATATTTCCAGCTTGCTTTCTCTATAATTAATCAATTTACAAGATTTGAGATTTACAATCTTTTTATGTTGAACACATTAATTCTTAGAGAATTCAACCATTTGCATTCCAATGTACACTCCTGTGGTAGAGGTATGGATTTCGGGGTGAGCTGGGTTCAAATTCTTAAATTTGTATGGTACCACAATATATCCCCCCCCCTTCTTCAAGCTTTGATGTGTTACAAGAGTGAAAGTTTGTTTGGTAGAACTGTTGTTGCTGCAATGTTGATGTGTAACGATACAGTATAACATTCCTTTTGGAAATGTTAACATGATTCTAAGTAAGACATGCGTATGAGTGCATATCAAAGTATGTCACATGATGCAAAGATGTAGAGTAAGAAGGAAGAGGTGTGTGTACGTGTATGAGATGCTTTTATGGCTTTTATCCTTTTTATTTCATATAATTAGTGGGTGTACGTGTATGAGATGCTTTTATGGCTTTTATCCTTTTTATTTCATACAGTTTAAAGCAGTCTTAGTTATGTAAATATCTTGGTAGGTTTGCATATTGTTATGTGTTTTACATGCTGAAAAATTAAAAAAATAACATCTTATTGAAGTCTAAAGTTTTATGCACAATATTGTATGTTTATTTTGTATTTCTTTCTGTAGATTATAGTTTTATTCAGTTTTTATACTGAGAATATCAATAATTTAAAGTTGGACCTCTAAAGCTAGTCATTGTATAAAATGTCACTGTTTTAGTTCTAAATTTTCTTGGTGCTTTAAACTTGTATATGGAACAGTTTTCTTTCAAAAAGCTGCAGGATAGATTTTTTTTTAAAACAGATATGTATTGTAGAGATTCAAACATACAGCTTTTAAAAAGAAATTTTGTGCTATTCAGGATATGAAACAAATTTATACCTACTAAAATTCATAAAGTCATATTTTAAACATATCATATCTCTGAACAACTGATGTACCTCTAATACAACTTTAAATTCACTTCAAAATAGTAGGTCAAGAAAGTAATTAGTTTAACATGCTATAACTTAATATTAGCAGTTATAACCAATACATGTGAATATCATGCATAGGAAAACCTTTAATCTCGGTTACAATTGTTAGGACTCAAAATGTACCATTTTGAGAGCAGAATCAAGCTTATTTCTTTACATATTTAAGGCATACAAATTCCAATATAATTTTGGTATTCATACCTCATCCTTCAAAAATATTTCTGCACATCAAATGAATACAAAATAAAATAGATGACATGGCTAGGTAGTTAGGGTGTTTGACTAGCAATATGTGGGTTGTAGGTTCGAATCACTGTCACCAAACATGCTCGTCCTTTCAGCCATGGGGACATTATAATGTGATGATCATTCCCACTATTCATTGGTAAAAGAGTAGTACAAGAGTTAATGGAGGGTGATGTTGACTAGCTGCCTTCCTTCTATTTTGTCGGTGCTAAATTCACACTTGTTGTTTCACAGTGCATACTGGGTAAAGTGGGTTGGCTGAATTTGCAACAAAATAACTCCAGTACCAAATTTTAAGGAAAGTGTATGTACATGCATTTGTAAAGATAAATAGTTATAATTAAATGTGTGACATCGTACAAAGGTATTGTGTTATTTTTAGAGGTTTCTATTACTCTGGTGGATAGCACTGAATTCGTTTAGGGTCAGATACAGAATACTGGTTGGGCTGTCTTCTGACAATTATGTTTTTGTCAGCAGGCTCCTGAGAAGAACAAATAGAATACACTAGATGTAAAATCTAGACAGAAGTACGTCCATTGCCAAGGTTGATATACAATTACACAATAACTTGCAAAAAATACTAAATTTATCAAAATTGATGCTAAAATATCTGTTTAACAGCTCAATTTCCCTCTTAATCTTGCTTTATAACAAGCTCAGTTTTTAGTAAATTATATTGTTTTAAAGCAACTACTCTCTCATAAAATTTTGTTAAGTAAAACTAAAAATATTGGCTTGTTCTAAAACTTTAAAGTTGAACCAGTTTAGATTAAACTAAAATACATTTTTCTATGCTTGAATTAGGCATACCTTTAAAAAGTAATATTGGATCCTTTTTAAAATCTATTTATACAATTTATAGCTGCATAAAAATGCATCATTTGTCATGTCTAAAGTGTCTCAGACATATAACTAATAAATAAATATTTATCTGCCACTCCACTAATAAGTAATAACTTTTATATGAATAATAAATATTCATCCTCCACTACACTAAGAAATAATAAATTTGATATGAACAACAGGTATTTATCTGGTACTAAACTAATAAATAATAACTTTTACATGAAAATATATTCATTTTTCCACTCCACTAATCAATAATAACTTTATATGAATAATAAATATTTATCTGCCACTCCATACATGCTAAGACACAATATTTATAATGTGTTTAATATGCAATTGCTATGTCTTTTGCAACAATTAGTTGTGGATGCCACATGATCGACTGACTAAATTTGGTGGTAATGTAACCAGGGAATTAGTTGTTTATGCATTATAGGTCTGTCAAGTCATACATTGTTTATTGCAAAATGTACATTGTGGAAACCCCAATTATCGCTCAGCACTAGTGATAAAATTTATCATCTGATCCTATCCCAAAAAATAGCACAGAAATACAAAACTGAGAAAAAATAATGGACTGATTCAAAGTTATGATCTTCATTGTAGGTAATTTCAATAAGAATGGAGTGGCTGATAAATAGATAATTAGATATTTAATGGATAGTTGTATATTTTTGGATTAGTAAAGGTGGTGTGTTGAAGTAGCTGACTTTGAAATTCGTACAAACAGGAAGCCTATTAAACTTATTCGAATACTAATCTATCAAAGTCTAGTTATAAAAATACTTTGGGACTAAATGAAACAAAATTAATGTCTTGAGATTGTATATAGCACTGACAAATGACAATGATAAATATGACAATATACTATCACACAATGTGCTTGTTGTCAATTTGCATGGAACTATATATACGCTTTGTTCAGAATTTTTTTGTCAAATATTAGATAAGGAATTTACAAATTTTTAATTAACATATTCAAGAAAGATGACAAACAATTTCAGAGAAATGTTTTTTGTTTTTTAATACTTTACCCGATGTTCTTGCTTACTCCTTTTTCGAATGTCTTTAAGCATCACAGGTTACAAAACTTATTTCAAATAATAGTGTATTGAAAGAATACATTATAGACTTAGACTACAACAATATAACAGAATTGTGGACATTGCTAAAATTACTGTTTAACAAGTTAGAGTTAAAGATCACAATAATAAATAATAAAATCAAAGTAAAATAAAATGAACTTTATATAAGATAATAATAGTTTTACAGGGGCTAGGTATTGTATCTGTTGATAGATGGATGTTTGGATTGAATCAGAAAAGCTTAAATTTCCTGTCAGAAAGCTATCACAATTCTCGAAAATGTTGATATGATATGGTTTCTCATCAATTATGCCATGTGAATTGATGTAATATTCTGAAGTGACTTTTATTACCAAGGTTAGCAGTGGCATGACTGTATTGAATGACTATAATTTTCTGTACATTTAAGTTCAGTAATAGGATAACATAATCTGAATCTGTAATTTTTACAATTACTCAATAGACAGGTTAATTTTTATACTTAATTTACCCTTTATGATGGAAGAGTCACATTGAATTGTTATTTAGTTTTACTTTTGAATTAACCTTATATTACATAATTTGTTTTCAACTTAAATGCAACATTGACTTCATAACTTTAAACGTATTCAAGAAGTAATAATTTTGTATTTGTAAACTAACTGCTTAGTGTATTGACTTATAATGTTATTAAACTTTTTAAAAATAATATGTAAAACATTTGTAACAATAGTATTTTTATTATTTTTTGAATCAGGTATTGATGTGTGCATTCTTCATCTTTCCCATGTATTTTTGGGTGAGGTTTAAAACTGATTCAGAAGATTGTGAGGTACTCTCTGGTGATTATGGTAATATAGTTTTCTTTGTTATAGCACATATGTATGTTCTAGAAACAAAGTTAAATGGTAGTTATTAAAACCACTGTCAAACTTTGTCAAATAAATTAGATCTAGGCATATTTGCTCTGATTATTTCCAGATTCTAAATATAAATGGTAACACCAAAAATGCATATCACTTTTATAAATATTACTAATTAGGTATTGTGCACTAACTTTAAATTTTCTGTGTTTACGAAATTCTGTAAGTACTATTGAAAATTGAAGCATAGTTGGTGTGAAGATATAATTTGTGTTGTTGGCCTGAACTGTAATAATTCATATTTTTAGCTATAGATTCAGACAATGAGAAGGAAGGTGAGTCTGAAGGGCTGATTGATCGACGTTCCCAATACAGAACAAACACAACTCGTGTTGGGTCTATAATCAGGTAAATAAAGTACATATAGATAAATATCAAATCTTATTACTCTGTTTTCCAAACTATTAATTACATATCTTTGCCAAGTAAAAAGAAATGTTCACATTAACCCTATGAAGATAGGCTCAGTTGATTTAATTGGTCTTGCAACCAACATCTAACCATAAATTATACATACCGTAACTGAGTATATTAAGTGTATTGTCTTAGAATATAGCAAGCTCTTGGTAAATATTACTAAAGAAACAAGTTTTTTTAGTAAAGTATTTTTACAAAAGATTTGTCTGTGAATTTATGAAGTTTAGTCTGAGTGGATGATGATTTTCATGATGAGAATGAAAATATTTATTTTCATCTTACAGTTTTCACATTTTATTTGGTTAGCCTCTAAAACTTCCTAAATGAATACCAAAAGTTGTTTTTAGTAAGACTTTATATGTTATATCTTATTTTCTCTAACTGTAGCAAAATTAGAAAAATGTGAAATAAAATCAAAAATACCTCTTTTTCTTTTGCTAGGATAACAGCAGACTGTAGCAGACAATTACAATTATTTCTCCTGAACAGCTTCAGGTTTTTAACAGTGTCACATCTTCTTTCGTTGAGTTTTATTGTTCTTTCAACCATGTCTAATTGGTGTAACAAAAGCACTAAATCACCATATGAGACCTTAGGGTAAACAAATTATTGAATTACCTTGTACAGTGGTAGCCCGTGTGAGTTTCTCAAGGAGAAACTTTCTATCTAAGTTTTCTTATCTAACCTAATAATTTTCTAATACTGATATTTTAGTTACATTTGTTAAAAATTATATATTAATAAGTTAAAATATCTTTAAAAACCTGAAATTTAGCACTTTCTTTAGCCTTGAGGCATTTTGTGTGGTAAGCCTGTCATTTCCAACTAGATTGGTTGTGAAAAATTAATTCATGTAGCTTTCAAATATGAATTATAGAACACCAAAATATACCAGGCACTAGAATAAGTCATCCTAAAAGTGCTATAATTTAACTGATGTTTTGACTAATCTCTAAATAGATTAAATATTTCCATTACTGCTCAAAGCAATATTTTAGTCTAAGCAAACCTGAGGCCTTGCATGGCCTGATTGTTAAGATGCTTGACTCGCAATCTATTGGTCGTGGGTTTTAATCTCCATCACTGGACATGCTTGCTCTTTTAGCTGTGGAGATGTTATAATGTGACAGTCAATTCAACTGTTTGTTGGTAAAGAGTAGCCCAAGAGTTGGAGATTTGCATGGCACTAGCCTTGAGCTAACTCCACCTAAAAATTGTTTGTAACTTGAATCACACTAGTGCATGATGACATCATGCAATGATAGACCCCCTCCCCACTAGAAGGAGGACAACACAACCTTCTTGCACAGTAACTTCTCTTTAAGTACTGAAAAAGCTTCATTTTTGAAATTATTAATGAAGTGCATGTAATTTGCAATAGTTTACAAAACTTATCTTTTGATTAAAACAAAATAATACTTTTTTCTTGCTTACCCATCATGAATTCTGAAATGAAGATAACTTCTGCTTCATCCTGTGATAGTGGCAATTTCCTCATACTGGACCTGTGTCTGTTGTGGCTACTGGGGACTAGTGGTCTGTGGATGATGTGATAGTCATTGTACAATTTGTTGTGGGTTCCTTTATGCACACTAACCTTCTCCTTCCATCCATTCTGCTGATGTTCCTTCTTCCCAGTTTGAATGTGGTCGGGATGATTTTGCCAGGCTATCATCCTCAACAGGTTTGCTTTAGTCTCAGCATTGTCTTTGTGGGAAAATCCTCACTACTTTAAAACCTTTTTTGACATTATTTTACAGGTATGTTTTGTTCTTTCTTTTTTCCTTTATCTTTTTGTTTCTTCATTTGTTTTATTACATGAAACCCATACTCAGTATTAGTTTTTCTTCCTTCCTTCACCTGACATTAAAGTCCATGCAGATTTGTTTCTCAAACACCTCCACATCCATACTAACACACCTCATCCTCCTTGTCTACTTAACTGTTTTGTCCTGGCTAACATCCATTCTTTCTGTTTCTTGATTCACAGTCTTTGGAATATTTTTTACCTAGACCCATAAACTTTTACTTCACTTTTTAGATTCCAAGTGTCACATCTTCATCTTTTACTTACTACCCTCCTGTATTACCTTTTATCACTTCACCTTATGTCTGAGGCACTTCATTGTGTTCAGGTGAGGTTTTCTGGAGATGTTTATTTTTTTCTTTTCACTATATTAGCCTATACTTCTCCTGCTTTATCTCTCCTTACTTGGTTCTTCTGCTGTTGGGACAGAAAGCTGTCCTTGATAATGTATGCCTCAATTATGCTGGTTTTTGTGATTGCTGTTGGGCTTCATTTCTTTTCCTTGAGGTCTTTGGAGTGTTTCTGATTTGCTGGAGACCAAGGCTGGAGTTGCCCATCATTAGTCCCCATTGTTTATTACAGTTTTTTGTCTTTCTCAGCTTCACCTTTCTGTTCCTTTGCCTGCCAAATCAATTTCTCCCTTTCCTGTTCCAGCTTCCTGGTCTTATTTGACTTAGATCTCTTGTCCAAGACACCATCAAAAGAATATTTACCACAACACCTTATTGTTATGCTCATCTTTTTTTTGTAGTGCCCAAGAAGATTAGAGTATGACACTCCATTTTTTGATCTGTCCTCTCTTAACTAGTTTCTTTTCTTCCCATAGTTCTATGTGGAGGATTTCTTTTCTCTACAGCAGTTCTTTTCACCTGGGCTGTCGATGTCCAAGCTGGATGTTTCAAACACCTTTTTCTACCTCTCCTCTCATAGGTAGTTCCTTTGATATGCAACACTTGATGGTGCTTCTTTGGCTGGCACAGCCTTGATTTTCTCTGCATTCTCTGCCCCATTTCCATACTCTTTTGCTCCAATCACATTTTTCTATCACTCAGGGGTGTTGCCCTTTCATCTTCACTTGTGGGATTTGTCCAGTCTCATGCCTGCAAGACTGCAATCTCCTATTGTTTAGCTTTTTTACTATCCCATTTCTGTCATTCTTTAACTCTGTTTGCCTATCAACAGAAGTGCTTGGTTAGTCAACATTGGTCCATCAGCCTCTCTCTTCCTACAGGCCATCCTCTTGTGGCCTACGTTTCAGCTTTTTTCACTTGGTTGTTTGCCCATGGATTGCTGGTTTCCATTATTGCTGGTTCTAAGGCAGTTTTATCAACTACATTTCACCTTTCCTTTTACTGTTCAGCTTATCTTCTGTATTTTCAGTTACTTCATCTGGGATCTAAACATCCACCCACGTGTTTGTCGTGCGTGGCGACCCATGAAGGGGAGGAGAGGATCCTGGTGGGTGAGTGGTGTCTGGGGCCCTGCAACACACCACTTTGGCTTTGAATTCCTGTAGATGGGTGCCCCCCCCCAGGGTCAATTGGCTGGTCCAGTGTTGGGCATTCTCAACGGGTGTTGTGGACATTGTGTCTGATGCTGGTGTTTGGGTATAGTGCTCACGAAACCCTGGCATTGCTGCAGTGTCCTTGTTTGACATTGTAGTGCATCCCCTCGTAGGACTCATGGCGGGTGGGTCAGTGGGCACTGAATCTTTCTCCTTAATTATGGATCCCCCAATCCAAATAAGAAAAATGTTAAACTCTGCTAATCAGTAAACGACCATGCCTAGAAGACTGAACAGCAGTCTCCATCACAAAGTACACCTGTACCTCACTTCGTGATCCTGCATTCACTGTCTGATAAATCTTTAGGTCAAACATCTCCCTTTTTTATTCAGAAGGGCTTAGAGGGGCTTGCTGGCTCTCCAAAGTCAGTTAAGAAGCTCCATTCTGGAGACATCTTGGTTGAAACATCCACTCCTAAGCACAGTGAACTCCCCTTGTATTCAGAGGCCATCAGGGATATATCAATTGAGGTTACTCCCCACGCTTCCTTGAATTAGAAACCAGCAAGGATCTCTGACTCGGGGATAGACTTCAAGTCCCTCTCAACCCAGCTTAGGAGTTTCAGCTGTTAGAAGGATCTCCACTCGACAAGATGGAATTATGGTGCCGACCTCAGTTCTGATTTTGACATTTTCATCACCACATCCACCTGCCACTGTTAAGGCAGGTTATTTGAACTGTAAGGTATGGCCATATATTCCCAACCCTCTTCGATGTTTTCAATGCCAGTGGTTCGGTCACTCAAAGACATCTTGTCGTGGTTCTGTGATTTGTGCTCGTTGTGGTGGCAAGGACTATGATGCCTACGAGTGTAAACTGGACCCTCACTGTGTTAATTGTAGTTGTTCCCACCCCTCTTACTTTAAGTATTGCCCTAAGTGGGTGGAGGAGAAAGAGGTACAGCATTTGAAGACTATTAATAACATCTCTTATCCTGAGGCTCGGAAGCTATTGTTCCCTACTACATCTAGGACATATGCCACTGCACTATGCTCCACTGCTACAGTGGGAGTGCAGACGGACCTTTCCGTGCCTCCATCTGAGTCTTTTTCATGCCATGTGTAAGAGGTCTTCTGCCCTCCATGGATAATAGAGTTGATAGGTCTATGTCTACTCCAATCTCTGTCCCCACTATTCTTTCTAGTGACTGCCTGGGTCAACCTCCTAGGGCACCAGCCTCTGGTGTCCGTGCAGGTCCTTCTTTGGCCCCTAAAAGCAGGACGATTATTCGATCATGTCCTCAGTCATTAGATTCTCACTCTGTTGACAGAGCTCTGCCCGCTCGATCAAGGGCAGGATCCATGGAGGTCAATCGACCTCCATCTAGTAAAGAAAAATGGCGTGGTCATAAACCGAAGGGTTCTCCACCCTGTTCTCTTAAACCTACATAAAAATGGCCACTTTGATACAGTGAAACTGTCGCGGTTTTTGTTCTTATCTCGGTGACATTAAGGCCTGAGTTTGACTACTATCATCCCGTGTGACTCTCCTTACAGGAAACATTTTTAAACCTGCCGATACAGTCACCTTTCGCCAGTTTCCTTGTACCGGAATGACAGGTTGTGTGATGGGCGGGTACATGGGGGGGGGGGGCACTGCTGGTCGACCAGCATGTGCCCTCCTTATCCGTGTCCCTCGATACACCCTTAAAGGCCATAGTCATCCGTGTTTCCTTGGGTTGTGCCTTCACTGTTTGTTCTCTCCACCTGTCTCCCGGGGAGACGTATTAGCAATTGGACATTGATGCTCTCATTGCCAAGTGTCAAATGTGCAAGGGTTCTGAACATCCTCCGTGTCCTCTCTTCCAGGTATTGGGGAGAGGATCGATGTTCTATGCTCAGGATCTATCGTGCCCTGATTCGATCCAAACTGGACTATGGGTCTATGGTTCCACCAGGACCTCGGCCCTGAAGATGCTGGACCCCATTCACCATCTGGGGCTTTGGCTCTGCACCGGGGCTGTTTGCACTTCTTCAGTCCAGAGTTTGTACACTGAGTCCCACAAACCTCCTCTTCACCTCCGTCATTTGCAACTTTCTTTACAATACGCTACCAAGCTTCGATCCTTATCACAGCATCTCACCTGGGATTGTGTCTTTCTTCCTTGGTGGGCAATGCTCTTTCAGAATAGATGGTCTGCTATTCCTCCCTTTGGCCTTTGTATCTAGGCACAACTGGCTAAATTGGGTCTGGC
>NW_013667268.1:46879-48757 GCF_000517525.1 Limulus polyphemus | reverse complement strand
TTACTGTTCAGCTTATCTTCTGTATTTTCAGTTACTTCATCTGGGATCTAAACATCCACCCACGTGTTTGTCCACCGACCGCTGTTAAGGCAGGTTATTTGAACTGTAAGGTACAGACCTATATTCCCAACCCTCTCCGATGTTTTCAGTGCCAGCGGTTCGGTCATTCAATGACATCTTGTCACGGATCTATGACGTGTGCTCGTTGTGGTGGCAAGGACCACGATGCCTATGAATGTAAACTGGACCTGCACTGTGTTAATTGTAGTGGTCCCCACCCCTCTTACTTTATGTCTTGCCCTAAGTGGGTGGAGGAGAAAGAGGTACACCATTCACAACATTTCCTATTCAGAGGCTCAGAAGCTATTGTTCCCTACTCCATCTCGGACATATGCCACTGCACTATGCTCCACTGCTACAGTGAGAGTGCAAACCGATCTTTCCGTGCCTCCATCTGAGTCTTTTTCATGGCATGTGAGAGGTCTTCTGCCCTCCATGGTTAATAGAGTTGATAGGTCTACTTCGACTCCAATCTCTGTCCCCACTATTCCTTCCAGAGACTGCCTGGATCAACCTCCTTGGGCACCAGCCTCTGGTGTCCGTGTGGGTACTTCTTTAGCCCCTAAAAGCAGGACAATCATTCAATCACGTCCTCATTCATTGGATTCTCACACTGATGACAGAGATCTGCCCACTTGATCAAGGGCAGGATCCGTGGAGGTCAATCGACCTCCCTCTAGTAAAGAAAAATGGTGTGGTCGTAAACCGAAGGGTTCCCCACCCTGTTCTCCTAAACATACATAACAACGGCCACTTTGATACAGTGGAACTGTAGAGGTTTTCATTCTAATCCCTATGACATTAAGGCCTTGATTGACTCTTATCATCCCGTGTGTCTATCCTTGCAGGAAACATTCCTGAAACCTGCTGATACAGTCACCTTTTGGTTGTTTTCTCTGTACCGGAATGACAGGTTGTGAGATGGGCGTGTGCATGGAGAGGTGGCACTCAATACACCCTTGGAGGCCATAGCAATCCGTGTTTCCTTGGGTTCTACCATCTCTGTTTGTTCTCTCTACCTGTTTCCTGGGGAGACTTACGATCAATCAGACCTTGATGCTCTCGTTGACCAGTTGCCATCTCCCTTTTTATTCTGGGAGACTTTAATGAACACAACCCCCTGTCGGGTGGTGCTGATATTGATTGGAGGGGTCGTTCCACTGAGCGTATGCTCTCGGATCACAACCTTTCTCTCTTCAATACTGGTACATATACTTATTTTCATGCACCCAGTCAGTCTTTTACTGCCATTGATCTCTCGATTTGTTCCCCTTCACTTTTCACTCACTTTTCTTGGATGGTCGACTGTGACCCACGGGGCAGTAATCATCTTCCTATCATTAGGAGGAAGGTTGGCCATGGTCGATGCCACTCAACCCGAGTGCCACAGTGGAAACTGGACCAGGCTAACTGGCCATCTTTCACCTCTCTCTCTCTGAACTTGATCCTGCCTCGTCTGTCTGCCATCAATAGACGACTGTGTGGTTGCAGTAACTGACTGTATTGTCCAGGTGGCAGCTCGTTTTATTCCTAAGACCTCGACGCGTTTTCCACGATATCCTTGTCCATGGTGGAGTCCTGCCTGCCAGAAGGCACGGAAGGTTAAAAAACGGACCTGGGATACCTTCCGATGGTATCCCTCTCTTTCTAACCGCATTATTTATCAGCGGGCCCGTGCCCATGCTCGGCAGGTTCGATGTCAGTGGCAAAAGGAATCTTGGATTAAATTCACTACTAGCATCTGTTCTACCAGTTCCAAAACTGTATTGGACAAGATTCGGAAAGTTTCTGGGAGGTATGCTTCCCATCCCCTTTCAG
>NW_013667268.1:45154-46869 GCF_000517525.1 Limulus polyphemus | reverse complement strand
CAAAGCCAAAAGGAATCTTGGATTAAATTCACTAATAGTATCTCTTCTACCACCAGTTCCAAAATTGTATGGGACAAGATTTGGAAAGTTTCTGGGAGGTATACTTCCCATCCCCTTTCCATCTTGCTCTTCAATGGCCAGGAAGTTGGTGATGTCCAGAGCATTGCTGATGCTCTCGGCCACAGCTTTTTTCGTGCTTCTAGCACTTCTATTTCTTCCCCTGCCTTCTTGGCCATCAAGTCTCGGGCAGAGCGATCGCCTCTTTCCTTTTGGGCTGATCGTCTCTATGATTATAATTGCCCCTTTATACTGGTGGAACTCAAACTTGCTCGACATCAGTCGGACCTGATGATGTTCATTATGAGATGTTGCACCATCTCTCACCTGCCTCTCTTGCTGTTCTCCTGGTTATTTTTAGCCGGATCTGGGAGGAGCACATTTTTCTTGATTCTTGGCGTCAGGCTATTGTCCTCCCTTTCTCTAAACCTGGGAAGGATCCCAAGATTCCTTCAAATTATCATTCCATTGCTTTGACTAGTTGTTTTTGTAAGGTCCTAGAGAGGATGGTTAATGCTCGTCTTGTTTGGTTCCTCGAATCAAACACACTCTTCTCACCCACCCAGTGTGGGTTTCGTTGACAGCGCTCCACCATGGACCATCTGATTCGACTTGAAACGTTGATCAGGGAAGCCTTTCTCAAGAGAGAACACTTTGTTTCTGTGTTCTTTGATCTCGAGAAGGCTTATGACACCACGTGGAGGTATAGAATTTTGCAGGACTTCCACTCCTATAGGTTGCGTGGCCATCTACCAATTTGTATTCAAAACTTTTTACTGAACAGGCAATTCCAAGTCTATGTGGGTTCAACTCTTTCCCGTTCCGTTCCACAGGAACTTGGAGTCCCTCAGGGCTGTTTCTTGAGTGTCACACTTTTTAATGTTAAGATTAATGCTATCACTAATAATCTTCCTCCAACTGTTGCAAATGGGCTTTATGTTGATGACTTCCACATCTCGTGTCAGTCATCGAACATGAGGTTTATTGAGCGGCAGCTTCAGACTGCCCGCAATCGGTTGGTGACAACGGTTTTAAATTTTCTTTTTCCAAAACCGTTTGCATGCTTTTTTGCTGCCAACAGGGTCTCCACCCTGATTCTAAGCTCCATCTTGCCAATGTAGTTATTCATGTGGTCCCTGAGGCAAAATTCTTGGGGCATATCTTTGACCGTAAGCTTAGCTTCATTCTGCACATCAAGCAGCTACATGTCAAGTGTGCAAGGGCTTTGAACATCTTCCTTGTCCTCTCTTCCTCCTCTTGGGGTGCGGATCGATGTTCTATGTTTAGGATCTATCGTGCACTGATTTGATCCAAACTGGACTATGGGTCTTTGGTCTATGGTTCTGCTAGGACCCCAGCCTTGAAGATGCTAGACCCCATTCACCATCTGGGGCTTCTGCTCTGTACTGGGGCTTTTCGCACTTCTCCAGTCCAGAGTTTGTACACTGAGTCCCATGAACCTCCTCTTCACCTCTGTCGTTTGCAACTTTCTTTACAATATCCTGCCAAGCTTCGATCTTTACCACGGCATCCCACCTGGGATTGTCTTTCTCCCACGATGTGCCATGCTCTTTCAGAACAGATGGTCTGCTATTCCTTCCTTTTGCTTTCGTATTCAGGCGCAACTGGCTGAATTGGGACTGGCATTGGATGACATT
>NW_013667268.1:38305-44637 GCF_000517525.1 Limulus polyphemus | reverse complement strand
TTTCTGTGTTCACTGTCGAGTTGTATGCTATTTCTCTTGCCCTGGATCATGTAGAAGCTATGCAGTACAGTTATTGTACTATTTACACTGATTCTCTTAGCTTTCTACTGGCCCTGGAATCGCTTAACGTTAGTTCTCACCCTGGTCTCGTCGATATTCAACACCGATTGGCCCACTTTTCTCTATCTTCTGTTTCCTTCCAGTTTTTCTGGATTCCTAGCCACGTCGGTATTCATGGGAATGAGCTTGTTGACTCCGCAGCTAAGTCCGTCTGCTCTGGTGCCATCACGGCCATTCCTGTCCCATACATGGACTGCGGTCCTGTCTTTGAGGCATGGCTTTGCGCCAGTTGGCAGTCGACTTGGGGTGAGCAATGTCATAACAAGCTTTTCCAGATCAAGCCTACTGTTGGTCTTTGGCCGTCTTGCTTCCGTAAGGATTGGAAGGAGGAAGTAGTCCTGGCAAGGCTACGCAATGGTCACAGTTTTTTAACCCATCGTTTTTTTTTATGAGGTATTGACCCACCGATATGTAGCCATTGTGACACTCAAGTCACAACAGCCCACATTTTACTGTCCTGCCATTGTTACGATCGTGAGCGGCGGCATTATTTTAAACATATTTTCTAAGAGTTTACCTCTAACGTTGGACAGTGTCATTGATAATGATGACACTGTCCGATTAGATTGTATTTTTAATTTTTTAAGCACTGTAGGTCTTTTTAATTGTATATAAATCTTTTATCGACATATATATTGGTTTTAACTCACTGTATTTTTACATTTTACTTTAATTCACTTTCACTGTTTTTACTGGTTGTTTGGCGCACATAGCCTCGTTGCTTTGCGCCATAAAACACCAAACAACAAATGTGTTTCCACTTTGTTTGTATCCTTCTTTCTTCAAAGTCCTATACTTGATTGGGACTTTGGCATGGTTCTATGAGCTCTTACACATACCCTGTTTGAGTCATTGGCTTCATGTTCAGTATACCTTCTTTTCCTGAAACTATGTTTTCTTCTTGCCTGTGGTCACTGTCATTCAGATATATATATGTCATTGATGCTTCCTGCATTTTCTTTCTCAACACTTCGTTCCTCCTCTCTTCACACTGAGCCATTCTTCCTATGTTTGGGAGAGTGATCATTCTGTTATCTTTTGTTGTAATAGATTCATTGACTGTTTTGCATCTTCTTTTTCACTGACCCTTGGACAAGATCCTTAAGGCTGGCATATGGATGAATGTGCACATTCAAGGATCTTTATCATCTGGCTGTTTTGTCCCCCCCCCCAACATTTGCTGTTCTTCAATGAAACTGAATAATGTCTTTGAGAAGGGTAAGTACATTTTCTTTTTTAGCACCCTTTTGCTGTTTTATAGAATCCTGCCAGATGGTTGGTGTTGTCTTGCAGAATATGCTTATTTTCCATTTTCTGCATCAGGCCATAGGTAATGAAAAGCACTCAACACATTCGTTCTACCTGTGTTCACTGTTGAGATGGACTGTTCTGCAATATTACTGGAAGTATTATTGTGGTATTAAAATTTACTTAATTGTCCAATCCAGACTGTACCATTCAATGGACTATCATGGAAAAAGCTGGCACCAAGGAAGTGTCTGCCCACTTCTTTGGCTTGTGCTTTTTTGGCTTTTAAAAGTGGGGTTCCCGGCAGGTGTACGATGGAAATATAGTCATTTCTCAGGGTCTTCCAAACATGAAATCTCCACCCCCTTCTTCGAGTGGAGCAAAGAAGATTCTTGCCACTCACCAGTTCCTAGCCACTGAAATGGTTGACCTTGGAGAGTTCCTCTGTTCACAGCACTAATGGGAAGTAGGTTGGTGGTGACACTGTTTGTGTAGTGCATGTCAATCCTCAAACAGCTAGTGTGCCTTTCTACTGTAGCTTGAGTCTATCCAGTTGAGTTGAGGTGCAACAAGCACCATATGGTCTGATCATACCATAACCACAGTATACTTCTTGGCTTGCCAACCACTTGTGTGCAGGTGCTTGTTTAATCATTCTGCCTATCCCTGTGATACTTCGGGCTTTTGTGCCTTTCCCTTTGTTTCCCTGGTTGTGATGAGATGGGGTATCCTATGGAGCCCTTCCCATTGGGTGTCACACTCTATTGGGCTTTCCCTTCAGGCACGTTCTGAAGGAAGCTTATCTAAGTTTAATGTCTGCATTGGCCTCTCCATCATTTCATGGTGGGATTTTAGCTATTCTGTGTGTGTGGGGTGATGTATTGTCTTGGAAGTTAACATTATCCTTACCTGAAAATGTATTTCAGATAAGATACTTGCCTTGGCACATCTCCCTACCCATCCTCTACACTTCAGAAATACATTTTATGTAAGGAAGATGTTATCTTTTGTCTTGTCAGTATCTATATTGTGTGTTTTTAATTGGTTGAACAACCTGTAGTCCTTATAAGAGAAGAGAAAAAATCTAAAAATTTAAAGTCAGAATGCCATCATGTCATATGACTCAGGTGCAGATTGAGAATCTATTTGATTATTTCATTTTAAAATTAGGACATTAAATCTTAAGTAATATAAAGATCTGAATTTTAAAGTAGATTATAATGCTTAGTTTATTAACATAAACTGATAATACAGTAATTTAATTTAATTTTGAATGTAACTATAAAATAAAAACATTGTTAGATGAAGTTTAATATTGTGCATTAAAATAACTTTAGAATGCCTAAAGGTTTAAATGTCTAATATTCCTGTCATGGAGGTGGCACTTCTTAAATTTCTTTATGTATGTTTGCTTTATGAAGATATAAGTTTTATATTTTCATATTCTAAACATATAAAAAGAAATTCAGACCACTGTTCAGGATATTGCTCATACTTTGGAGAGAAGTTAATATTGGTCTTTGCTTTATAGTATTGTTATTCGTAATTAGTCATCAGAAGTAAAGGTAATTCAACATTATTGTATAGCTCGATGATGAGGAACCCACTTTGAGGCTAATAATGGTTGGAGACGGCTTGAATAGATAATGTACCTGATGATGACAAAACCTTGTCGAAACGTTGTACATTTGTTGTTATGTTAAACTTATATTAAAGTTTTTCTTCATTACCCATTCAAGCCATCTCCAACCATTATTATTGTATAGTGTCATTATCCAGTAGGCTAGACATGGCTTAATAGTGACTAGGACTGTGAATCTGATAGCCCATTGTGTAGCTTTGTGCTTAACCACAAACAAACATATTCACAGGAAGTTTTGATGCAATATTAAACTTAAATGGACTTTCTTTTGTTACCATTTTAAATATGGTCCTTTGTTTTATTTTAGTTCGAATCTTTTTTTGAGTGAAAAATGTGTTTTAGTTCATTGGAACTCTAATATGCAGTCTTTAGTGTCTTCAGCTTTATCTGAACAGGTTATTATTATTTTTGACTATATGTATTGAGTCGTCAAGACATTAATGGCACTTTTTTTCGGTAAAAAAACCTGAACAACTTATATATCAAAACAAAACATTTATTAAATGAAATAGACTCCATTCTTATCTATTATACATTTTTATCTTACAATCAGGTTGTTAATGCCCTGATTAAAGAAATCACTTTGAAACAAAAAAAAAACATGTTGATGTTCTCGTTAATACCTTCCACATTTGCATAAGATGGTGTTGCAGAGAACAAAAATGATGGTAATCTGATGGTGCCATGTCTGGAGAATATGGTGGGTGGGGGAGAACTTCCCAACCTAACTCCATAATCTTGTGTTGCATCAAACGTGCCACATGTGGACGTGCATTGTTGTGGAGATGAAGAACACGTTTCCAATTGACGAGTGATGGGCATTTCTGATGAATGGCTTGATTTATATGTTCCCATTGATGACTATAGATCTCAGCATTGACAGTTTGCTGCGGATTGAGGAGTTCAAAATGAATTACTCCTTTGATGTCCCACCAAATGGAAAGCATCACTTTCTGTGGATGGAGTCCAGATTTTTGGGTCGGAAGTGGTTTTTGTCTAGAACTGAGCCATTGTTTTTGGCCTTTAATAATCAAATAGAGAATCCATTTTTCATTATGCATTACGTGCCAGAAAAGATGAAGCAGTGTTCACACGTTGGAAACTATGATCATCGGAGGGTTCGTGAGGCACCCAAACACCTTCTTTATGTGGTTCTCCCATATTCCTTAGATGTTTACATATTGTTCTATGAGAGGCATGCAATTTCATGGCCATTTCAGGAGTGTGTTGCCTGGGTTAGACACAACAAGCATCTTCAAAGCATCAATATTAATTCCAACATGTTGGCACCTACCACCAAAGTTTTTAAGGCTAAATTCACCTGAACGAAATTTGCTGAACCATCGTTGGCACTTACAAACGTTCAAAACATTTCTATAAACCTCTTTGACATTCTTTGTGGCTACAGAGGCATTGTTTCCTTTGTTGTATTCAAACAGCATTACATGTCGAATACGTGTCTTGTCATGTGCCATTACTATAAGGCATTAGAGTATACTAAACTGTACACATTATATAGTCTACACTAACGTGACGTTTAGGTGGTTCTTTTAACTATTATACATGATGTATGTTTTTTTTGGGAGGTAATGAAAGTGTTCCAAAACACGACATTAATTTCTTGATGACCTAATTTATATATATATGAGTATCTTTCAGCTCCTTTTTTTACTTCAAAACTTGTTGCTTTAAAATTATTTTTTAACATGAATGGACTAAAGAATCAAGTATCTGTTATGTCTATGCTTTGATTCAGTTTTGTCTTGGCTAACAAAAAATTATTTACTCATGTTTCTTATCTTCTCTAGTTCATTGTGTTTTTCATACTTTCTAGCCTACTGTGGATTCCTTACATGAAGCTAACTGCACTGGAACATCATTTTCATATGGTTATAACCTTGTCTTTGATATAGTTGGTTTAGTTTTATTATTCTTTACCCTCTATAGGCTCTGTTTTGCGATTGGTTAGATGTCCATTTATAATCTTGTCTCTGAACATTATTTTGCTTGATTCAGTTCTGGTTTCTTACTGGTGTAATTTGACATGGGTATTCTTTGTTTTTACTGTTATCTGATTTCATTCTTTAATGGGTCTGTGGTTTTTGTGGGATGTAAATGTTTTCCTATGGGCTGCTACATTAATTTCCAACTTATATTTATTGGCTAGATTTTCTCTTCTTGAGTTTTTGTAGATAGTATCTGAGCTGTTATAGCAGCTAACATGTCTTTTTCCCAATAGTCTTGTCATACCTGAACAAGCTAGCAACATTGTCACACACACATTATGAGTTCCATGTAAACAGTTTGTTGACTTGACAGGATTACAGCCACTACGTCTTCCCAAGAAGTGATATGTGTTCCATTAATCCCACTTCCATTTCAGTATGAGTATTCTAGCTCAATTTCAAAACAGGCACTTAGAAATTCTTGTTCCTACTGTGTCATCCTACTCTCTTCAGTGTAACGTTGCTGTAGGAAAAAGTACTAGGTTCTACAAAAATATATTTCAGATAAAGGTAGTATATAGTAATCACATCATTAATACAGCTCACAGGAATTCTGTATACACAAATGCTACGTTACAAGATTGCAAATAGTAAACAAGAAGAAGCATATGGAAGAATAAAATATATAATTTTTGAAAAACATAGATGAATAGCTAAGTGATGGGAAAGTTATCTCTTTGAATTTCATTTTACTTCTCAAATGTTAACCTTTTCCATTATTCAAATGGCAAGGATATTCTATTGGAATAAAGTTTACATATGTTAATAACTTGATGCTAATCACAGTAATTTGTATATGCACTTGTTGTTCTGTAGAATTAATACAGCATTGGATATTGTGCAAGGTAATGTTACTTATTGATCTCTGTAGTTTTCATATTCCTTTATATAAATTGCACCTGATTGTTTTTAGAAGTAGAGAAGATGAGAAAGAGTTGGAACAAGAACCATCGACTGTTGTCACAGTCACATATCCACCACTGTGGAGAATGATTTACCTCATGTGGAGTGCTCCTGTCACCAAACTGTGGACATTTCAGGTGAAAACTGAACCTCCAATTATATTGTTCTCAAAAAGTAAAGTGTAATTTGTTTTAATAGTAAATAACTACATTGTTTAGTTTTCTTGTTTGTTGGAGGTATTTATTGTGCTTTCTGCATCTTTTTAATTTTTTGTGAAGTGTTTTTTTCATTTAAAAGATATTTTTGTGTCATAGTTTAAAGTTTATCTTTGTGTAGGGTGTTTTTATTTGGAGATTATTTCTTTTGTATAATGTGTTTTATATATAAAAATTATATATATATATATATATATA
>NW_013667268.1:25769-37578 GCF_000517525.1 Limulus polyphemus | reverse complement strand
TCTTAATTTAAAAGTAAATATAAAAAAAACACACCTAAACATCTATTTCGATATCTATCTAAATGTGATATGTTGAATGCAGCACTGGTTCAAATTAGATGTTTGTGATGTCAAAATACACAGTCTGTAGTTTCTTACGAATTAGGAACTCAAATTACCAATATTAACAAGGTAGAATATAAAATATAAACCTCTTATCTTTTCTGTTTGCTGAGATATCACTCATGTACTGAATGAAACACAGTGGCCCCACTCATCTCTTTCCATTTTTGGAAACAGACCCTTTATACACCTACTTCTGTATATGACATGAATAACCAATTGAAGGCTCAGAATGTCCCCTAGTGGTTTTCTCAGCCATTTTCAAGTATTACGGTGCCATCACATTCTTTCAATATAAATCTTCATGCTGGTAGGGTGAAGCTGCTCGAAATTTAATATTTTTTCTTAGATCCAAATCTTAGTTACTAAGCTTGATAAATTATAGTGGAATTCTATGGTATCGATGTAGTAATTTATGATTTTTTGGTTATTTCAGATTTATATATAAAACCTAAACAAAAATATTTTGTTTCACATCCTCCATGTGCAAAATTTTATAAGCATCCTATGACGAGCAGCAAATGAGTGAAAAGTTTGTAACTGGAAGAGATAATTGTTTGCTTTACTTCTTTATTTACTGTTCTATGTTTTAAAAAGTTATTTATAAATATAAATTATTTATATTATTTACTGTTCTTTGTTTTAAAAAGTTATTTATAAATATAAATTATTTATATTATTTACTGTTCTATGTTTTAAAAAGTTATTTATAAATATAAATTATTTATATTATTTACTGTTCTATGTTTTAAAAAGTTATTTATGTATAGTAATAATGTACATACATATATTATGTATAATAATTGAAATGTGACTGTATTTTACAAAATACTAGTCCATTATAACACAGCCAAGACAGGTCACTTTGTAAAGACTAAAGGTTACTTTTATATCATTGGATATGGTAACATGAGTGCATGTGTGGTGCGTCATTGTAACTTCTGTATTGTTAGCCAGGCACGGCTGAAAGGTCAATATAATAAAAATAATAAATATATATAAATGTATAATGTTATGAGATTTAAGCTATTTAGTCTAAACATTTTTTATTGTGTTATAATTTTTAGTAATTTTAGAATGAAAAAGGTATAATTGACCGATCCTGTACAGAGAGTCGTTAGTGAAAATAATAGATAAAATCTAGTTTTTTTTCTTAAGAAACATTTGATAACTGTCTGGACATTATAAAGATTTTGCATGTGAAATTTGAAATATTCTGATGCATAAATTATTTTTAATCTTAAAATGAAAATTACTTTGCAAAAAGCATGAGAAAAACATTGCTTAACAAACTTTAAGAGTTAAGAAAAAAAATCTGATATTTTGCATATGAAACCCTGTAATGTTTACTGATAATCTGCCAAGTTTCATGAACATACGTTTACTAATTTAAGTTATAGCATAAAAACTATAACAAGCGCAAAATGGTTACGAGGTCAGTCCCAGGGACCAAGCCCATGCAGAAAGAGTTAAGAGAATATATTTATTTGAACTGCTCAGAAATTCTAACAATGCCTTATTTTTCAGAAATGTGCATTTTTAGTTTATTTTGGCTGATATTAATTAATCATAAATCTTTCTACAAGTTCTAGATGTTTTAAAATAATGTAACTGGACTACACTGGTAAATATTAAAATAATGTTTTCAAAAGTAAAATTGCATAAAGCAAGAACAGTTTAACTCTTGTGCTTTTAAACTTGTATGGTATTATGAATATATGATTATATTTCTGTAAGGTGCATTGTATCTCATTTTTACTAATGTATTTTTTATTATTTTGAAATGTATGATTTAACTCTAAAATAATATAATATTTATTTCTGACTTTTTGCGCATAAGTTCTCCATTACCATAAAAAACTGTTCTACATTCTGGAGCTGTGAGTATACTTCAAAAGTGATGGTCAGATCCTACTATTTGTTTAGATAAAGAGTAACCCAAGAGTTGATGGTGGGTGTTGTTGACTGGCTGCCTTCCTTGTAGTCTATCGCTTTAAAATTATGGGATATCTATGTACAGATAGCCTTGTGTCACACTGCACAAAAGTACAATGTGTATAAGGCTTTTGCCAAGCATTAGTTTCAAGCTTCTTTATATAGGTTAAAAGACTTACTATAAAAAAAAAATGTTGGACACATTTGTAGTGATTATATACTGGAGTTAATTCATATATTGATTTCATGTTGTGTAGATTGTTCCTATTTTTTTTTTTTTTTATATTATGGTTATTCTGTTATTAGTTATTTTCTTTATCTTATAACTTGAAGAAATTTCATTATCTATTCATTTCCAGGTTTTTTACATGACTTACCTTGGGTTGTTCAGCTTGGCTGTCTTGTGGCCCTCTTGTGGAAACTACTATTTAGACATCACTGTTTGTGCATGGACATCCCTCATGGTTGTGGAAACCATTAGGCGGACATACCGTTTGTACAGGGTAGATAAAAGTTTTTGGTTTCTAATGATGTGATTGAATAATTTAGTAATAATAATGTTTATAGATTATTAACTTTAAAATTATTATATAGATGAACATATGTGCAAAATAACTGTCTGTATAGAGGATGTATAAAGTAATTTTACTTTTCTTATGAAAGTGTAGAAAGGAGCACTGTTTTTTATTTCTTCAACAGGCATTTCTGTTGTAAAATATGACAAACGTTTTGATATTGATTTTTCCAATAGAAATACAGCAGCATTCCCTTGTTCCTGAAATGTTGTGAAATTTTGCTAATAATAGCCTTCATCTGTCTGTACGCAATGGGTCGGATCTATCAACTTGGAGCCTTTTATGATCCATACAGTGGAAAGGTGCTTTTGTGTCTTGGTCTCCTGTACTTCTATTATCGACTCATTGCTATATATCTTCCAATATCTCCAACTTTAGGACCTCTCCTGTATCGAGTGAGATTAATGGTATGTGGTTAATGCGTTTGGTAAAACTTCAGTAAATCTAGTTAGTTCAAATTGTTTGCAGTTAGCAAGTTGCTTGAGGATTTAATGATACACTTGTATTATAAGTTGTCATAATAAAATGTGAATATTAGAATTATATGTAATACTGAATATATAGACATCACAATTCATGGAATCATACATTGATGTATTACTCTGGACTTAATAAAAACATTACATTTTACTTTTTATAAACTGTTGTATAGGATGATGCAAAATTCATTCAGTGTAGTGGTTTTTCAAGCCCTTTCCTTACAGATGTTCAGAACGTCTACCACTGATATTGCTCAATGTCACATAATGCAGGATCCCTTCAATACATTCTTGCAAGGTTAATGGCATTCCAATCAAGTATTGTAACAAACGAAAAAGAGAGAGATAGTGGAACACAAACACTACTTACATAATAAGGGCAGGACTTTAATAGAACTGTATTGGTGGTACACAAATTTTGCATCATTTTATATACTAGACTTGTATGTTTTTCTTTATTGAATTTTGATTATTAAAATTTGTTACTTTTTTTCTTAACAAGGTAACTGTGGACTTCATAAACTTTATGCGAATGACCTTACTTGTGATTATAAGTTGCGGTGTAGTTATACATGCAACTATATACCCAGATTATCCACTCACTAGTGAACTTTTTCGACGTACATTTCACAGAGCCTGGTTTTCTATGTTCCTAACACCAATTGCTGATTTAGAGGGTAAGCTTGTATGATGGTATTTTTCAATGGGATTTAGAATCAATAGTTATTAGTTCCTTCACAATTCCATTATTCAATTTAGGAAGGTTTTGAAACAAATGTGTCTACAGCATGTTAAATGCATTTCAATATGAAGTAATGTTAGCAATTACATTTTACAGTTATGAGGTATACTTTTACATTTACTAAACTTAAAAAGTTAGCATAGTTGCATATCAAAGGTTTGATTTGAAAGGATTATCATAAAATTCATAGTACACAGTAATTGTAGTATGCAAATATTACAAATCTCACAAAATATGTAATATCTATAAAGCTTTAACATTTTTCTAAGCTTAATTTTTGGAATGCACTAAATCTGATTAAAATCATGTGCAAAACTTAACCAGAGGTGTTTATACTTTTTGTAGCATGGTTTGATCACAACTGTTATTAACAATTTTATGAAATAATTCTATTGTATCTCACTTTACCTTGTGTACATAAGATTGCTTTAAAACAGTCACATAGAACACAGATACGTGTGTATTCTTGTAATCCAGAGTGTGTTTTGTCAGCTACAGAAAGAATGGCAATTGTGAGAGCAAATTTTGAAAGGGCCAAGATGTGTTTTAAAGTACTGTGTTTTCATAAATGTTCATTATTGTTTTTATTGTTTTAATTTCCAGTTCATTTAGTTTTACTTCATTTTTTCAGCCCGGAAAACCTGCATTTGTTTTGAATTAACACTCTAGATAGTTTCTTTTGTGCCATTATTCTTCTAAATTGGGAATACCACATGAATGTCAATCATTCTATATTAATATAGGAACCTTTTAGATATCTTCAGATATGATATGTGATCTCCTCTTTCATCTAGTTTTCCCATTTCAATGCATCTCTCTATATGCAAACGTTTTTGCCCACCACTAGCTTTAGGGTTTCCACTTAATCTTGTGATGATGGTGCATGCAACTGAGCATGTGACAACCATCCACCAATAAGAATGTGACACTGCCTCCTAGTACATCTGACTCCCTCTATTCTGGTTGTTCAATCATTACTTCTCGATTTAATCCCCTTGTGTTAAGAAGTGTCTGATTTTTCTCTCGTGAGGTTTCTCAACACCAGTGTTTGATTGAAGTATCTACAAAAGCAAGTGTTGTGGAAATTATTTTTCAAATTTTCAAACAATTCTGCCTTTGCAGACTTTGTTCCTTATTTTCCACAACATGAATTACACAGAGATAATCATTTCCATGCTGTCTAGTAGTAAAAATTTGGACTGTTCACTCTAGACAAACTACCACAATGGCATCAGGTGCTTCTTTATCTGTTGGAGAACGTGAAAGCTATTGTGCAGCAGGTGGTGGAGTCTTGCATATGGCCTGGGTCTTTTTCAGACTTTGACACGGACTTCTCTCTTATAATTCCTGCCCACAAAGATGTGGATTTTCAGCAGCCTTTTCTTGAAGTGTAAATTTAAATACAATTTTTCCAGTATAGTCGTGGATCTACTCGAAGTTCTGCATCCTTCCATGACTTTTCTTCTCGGATATGTTACCTTCTTTACTCTCTCTCTTATATTTCTTATTATTTCTTTACTTCCCTTCTTCAGAATATTATGTTTTCTTCCCTTCCCATGATATCCGAGTCCATGGTGAAAAAATGTTTTGTCTCAGCTTCACTCTGGTGCTGGTATGCCACATCCTCCTCAACTGGTTGCACATATACCTTGTGTTACAATTGAGTTCAAGCCTTTTTCTTGGACTCCCAAACTCTGGAGTCTCTTCATGCTAGGGTTTCTGATGATCCATAGTCCTCTGTTAGTCTTTCTGAAGCTCAATTTTCATGCCTTCACTACCCTTTAACTATATTTTTTTAATCCATCTCCTTTTAGAAGTAATTCACTGTTACTTGTAAGAGTTTTCAGTGGACACTGGTCCCCTTCCTTTTTCTACATTGGTGGTTTCTTTTTCCTCAGCCATGTCTCATTTCACTTGGTTACTTTGTTTTCTGAACATTGTTTTCTCTGTTAGTACAAGCTTTGTTCCCACGGGAAAGATAATGACTAGCCTGGATGAATTTGTAATGGCTCTTGTTGCATAGTTAGAAAATCAGGAAAATTGTGATAGTTAGGATAATAACATGCAAAAAGCAGACAATTTCTTCTATGTCTTTTGGTGCATTATTTAATTAAATAAAAATTATTTAGTGCATTACTACCATTAGTATAAAAAGTAGAGTTAAGTGTTGTCAACAGCAAAAAAAGAAAGATATTGATAAGTACTTTATTTCTTGTTTTTCATGTTTATTCTTTATTCATTATTATAAAAATAACTAAAATGTAAAATAAGGGTCTCTTTAGGTTAGTTAATGTTAAATTTGGTGTAATAAGTAATAATATAATATAAATATTTCATGAAGCATGCACTGGAGCAGCTTGGAGTAGCTCATGGGTAATGTAAATCGATAGCGTAACGTGAGCTGCACATTTCCCAAGTAATTTACAACTTGTAGTGGTGTGAACAGTAGTTATACATGGTTCAATGGGTAATCAAAGAGGAATAAAATAATAAAATTTAATTATAAATATATGTATGGTCTGACATGGCCTAGCCACACAACATATATAGTACTTCCAAAATAAGAGTGTATCCTGGTAGGTATAAGGTGCTGTCTCTCACAAGTGTCACCCTATACTGTTCCAAGGTATAGGGTGTTGCACTCCATGAGTTTTCTTTAGGTGCTTCCCTAAGGAGAACTCATGTAGGTAAAATTTTGCATCAGTTCCTCCACCACTTCAACGTGGAATTCTAGCTGGATGTGAGTGGAGATTACATATCATATCAGAAGTTAACATTTCCTAACACTGAAAATGTATTCCTGATAGATAGTCACTCATTTCACACTTCCCATTTTGCCTACTAACTTCAGATACATTTTACTTTTTTGCCTAATCCTGAGGTGAGGATTCAATAATCACTATAGAGGGAGCTAGCTGTACTAGGAGATGGAGTTGTGCTTCTATTGATAGAGGGTTATAGTCTGCTCATTTGCATACAACAATGCAGAAATATCATTTGAAAACACGTGAGATTATGTGGAAGCCTCAAGTCTAGTGGTGAGTTAAAAAGTCTACATAGAGGGCAACACTGAATCAGGAAAGCTAGATGTGAGTGGAGGTATTATCTATGGGAAATACATTTTCAGTGTTGGAAAATGTTAATTTTAGCTTAAGAGACTCTTTTGAAGAATTATACATTGACATCAAGTAGTAATAATACAATTGAGACTTCATATTAATATTGAAGTTGTATTGTCTTTTAAACAAGATGTAAATCAAGTTAATAATAGAATATTTTTGAAGACTGTGTGTGAATATTTTTTCAATTCAAGAGTGTAAAGGATAAGATAGGTTTTTGTTAGTTAATATCTTATTTTTTTGGTGGTTGCAGCACAAGATAGGTGTCATTCCTTGTGGTTCTACAGGAACAGTTCTGATACATGCCATGTTGGGAATTGTAAGTATGTCATGTTTATATTTTACTGAATTTAATGTGGATGTATTTTTCCTTATCAAGAAAATCTAATACGTATAGATTGGTTTCTAACTAAACTAAAATAAAATATTTTAAACCATAGATCATTGAAAATTGATGTTGTTGAGTATTACATTAAGTTCCATAGACAATGCTGATGGATTTTTCAATTAACTTAATTTTTGCTGTTTTTAATAGATAAATAAATAAATAAGTGTTGATACCACCAGATACTGTTTATTTTGAGTTTTTGAGTAATAAATGGTTATCTTCATTTGACTAGATGTACAACTTTTTCATGAGTAAAATTTCAGTATTTTAATATTTGTAATGTTATAGTAAATTTAATATTTTAACAATAAGCTCTGTTCAAAAAAGGTCCCTCAATGGGACAGAAGTAAATCTTCAGATTTACTATACTAAAATCAGGGGTTCGATTCCCCTCAGTGGACACAGCAGATAGCCCATTGGGGCTTTGCTACAAGAAAACACACTTACACACACTTTTTGAAACAATTTTCTTGAATTTGTCTTTATTATAGAATTTTTTAATGTGTGCATTAATTTCATTTAATATTTTTGTAATTGTACATTGATTCAACAGATTCTATTTTATGGTATTTACAGTGATGTTTATTTACAAATAAAAAATAACTGATAACATATAGTTGTATTAGTTGATTTTTATTATTTGAAAATTATAAATTTCATATGCTTATATTTCTCTAGCTAGATTATTTTTGTAAAAATACAAGGAGCCCATGCAATGGCCATAGTTTGAAAAGATTGTGATGTTACATTGTGCCTTTCATATGTCATTCAGTGGTCATTGTGTTTGACGAGATGGTTGTTGCATATTCCAAACGTTATTTATTAAACATTTCATTGCCATGATAGCTTTTGCTATCTATGTATTACCATATCTAATATCATAACTGTTGTGAAATCCTTAATATGCCATGTTATAGAAAAGATTTAACATAGCCTACTTGCATACAATTTTTAATGAAACCTCATAAATAAAGGTTAAGTTTTGTCAACATAGTGAAAGGAGAGGTCACTATAGAATAAAAGCCTACATATACAATTTTTGCCATTAAATGTGTTATTCAGGGACTCCCAAGCCTTAAATAATGTATGTACTGTTTGTGAATTTTGGAAACATTTTTCTGTAAATGATTTTCCAAAAATTTTCAGACTTTTTATTTCTAATGTTTTAAACTATTTTTTGATTGCTTCCACCTATTTTTAAAGATCTTGATAGTACAGCAGCCTTTAATTTTGAACAGTTTGAAACTCATATTGTTAGAATGTGTACTGAAGATGACTCTGATATAACTTATTTTTTATTCTTGTACTTATCATCACATAGTTATTGTTTTTGTATTTTTTAAATTTCTTGATAAAATCTGATTTGCCTAGCTTAGAGATAAAACTATAATAAGAGTTGTTTGGTTAGCTTTGTCGTTATAAGGTACCAGCAGATGCCCATTGAAAATATTCATGAGTACATTTCCTGAAAATAATGATGAATAATTAAAGATTATGTAACAACCTAATGTCTTGGATCATAGCATATATGCAATGTGATTGTATAGTGGGACATTTACAATTGTATTTTGTCATTCTATGTGTTATTTCAATAAGTAAACCTGCATTATGTTTATTTTTAAGTAAAGGAGACTAACTGTAATGCATTGTTGGCAAAAATGTTTGGTTTTCGATGCCATAGAGTGCTCAGGTTAAATTTGGGGAATTTTTTTCACTGGATGCCACCATTCCTTGTCATTTTATTGAGCACAAGAAATGAGTGCTTTTTGATGCTTGTCATTTATATAAGAAATGAAAAGGGAGGATATTCAATTCAAATCAATTTATTCAATATGGTACAATATATTCATCCAGGTATGTAAAACTGACATGAAAAAACTAATTTAAAAAATATATATAAATCAAACAATAACAGCTTTATACTGAAACATGTTTGTCCTTTTATGCATTTTTTCCATTCATTTCCCTATCTTCAAAATATTTCTTTCCATCAGTCGATAAAGTCTCGTTTTCTTTTGTGTGAAATTCCCTCATAAAAAGAAACATTTTTGGTTTTAATAAGTTTTTTTTTTCTTTGATTGACTGTTCAGCATATATAAAGACTGATGAATCGATTCTGATATCAAAATGAAGTTTTAGGAATTGCAAAAAACTTGTACTTTTTCTGTAATGTAATCCTAAAAATGTATTTTGATTTATAATTTTCTTTTCTATGATTAACTGTTCAGGAGATACATTGCATGACAGGCAGATAGACATTAGCTATTATATATAGATGTAAGAGACAAGTTTTTTCCTAGAGGAGTTTTCTAAAAGTAGAATTATTTATTATCAGATTGTTTGATTATAAGAAGCTCTTTTAATCACTTTAATAATGATACTGATTACAAAAACTATATACTTTCATAATTTAAGTTAACACTGTGATGTAATGTTTCTGAAATCCAAGGCCACGGCAGACTCCGGTGAGGGTTGTGAGTTTGGTGGAAAAAAACATTGTTTTTAGCAAATAAAAGGTTAATGTGCCAATTGAAATACAATCTTGAATGGATGAGGTTGTACAGGTCTGTAATGTCTGAACTGGTGTTGATACTGAAAAAAGGTTTGGAACCATTGCTGTAGTGCATCTAAGAGGTGAGATAGGTCCAGAGCATTGAGTGAATGTGCTTAAGAATGAGTTCTAAAATCTTAAAAACAAATACATCACTTTCTTAATTAATTTGATTATATGTGTTATTTGTGATACTAATTATTGTAAAGTCTGCTGAATAGGTTTATAATTTTTTTTCATATGTAGATAAGGATTATACTTGTCCTACCACTGGTGTTTGGCCGTACATTTTCTCCATTCAGTACTTTATCCTGTTGAAGCTAATTCTTCTTACTCTTTTATATGCTATTTTCAGGTTTGTTTTTCTAATATTGTTTGATGTTGATGCATTGTAAAATAAAATATTTGAAAAAAGTATGTAAATAAGAATTAAAATAATTATTGCTGTTTTAATATAGTAGAATTTAAAAATAAGATCATTAAATTTTATTATGAGTAATTGGACTTGTAGCAAGAAATGATTTAGCAATGCATCTTTAATGCACCACTCAGTCAAATAACATTGTAAAAATATGTTTGCATCATTGTCAACATAGTAGATGTACACAAGCTCATATACTATAAAATGGATTAGGACAGATTTTGGGTTAACTTCATAGTCTCTAATAACTAAAAGAACATATGCTGTTTACTCCACACAGTTAACCATATGTGCATGAAGTAAGTACTTCAGAAAATAGAATAATTAAAAATAACCAAAATACGCTAACAATATGCATATCAAACCATGATTGAAACATAAAATATATACAGAATACAAGGAAGAAATTTAGTGACTATTCTAGTATAAAACATGAATAAAAACAGAATGAGAATTTTCTGTTGTGCTTTTGTTTTACAATTATAATTCATGCAATACATATTTGTGTGTTTTTATAGTGTGAAGTAATTTTCATATATAATATATTTTGTACATTGGAGTAGCAAAAAATGCAAGGTAAATGTCTTATCATTTTTTTCTTTTTTCACTTTGTTATCAGTGCAACGTCTGTGTAAATAGAAAGTAATGCTTAAAATTGAAAATATATTTTATTTTTAATTGATAAAATGTTAAAGATATATTAAAATATCATCTGTAGTCGATGTTAAATGTTATTTTATGATAGAAATAATTCCTGTACTTAACTTTGTTGCGATTGATTCATTTTCTTGTGAAGAGTATCTGTAATATTGTTTTGGTTTTTTAAAATATGAAGTATTGTATGAAGAAGAATCACTTGGATATTTTAGTGCAACTGCATCCAAAATACAAGATGAGACTGATGCCATATGGAAGTTTCAACGTTATCAGCTAGTTGTTGATTTCGCAAACCGACTTAGACTTCCAGCCCCGCTTAGTATTTTCAGCTATCTTGCTGGACTTGGTGAATGGATTTATCATGGTCTGTGCTGTATTATATGTAGGAAGACTTCTGATACTACTGACAAACCGGTAAGTGTTTTAATATCATTATTTATTACAAATGCTAGAATCAAAAAGGCCTCTGACGCTACTACTATACAAGTTGATATATATGGCATTTAAGACTACTACTACTTCTGTTGTATCCCAGTCTGCCTGATGATTCCTGGTTTAGGCAAAGCCATCATCAGTTTTGGATATGGCAGATGTAGTGTAGTTAACATATAATGTTCTCTCTTTTACTTTCACTCATGACAAACCAGTGTTTCAAGATCAACATTTATTATAAAAATACTAGTATCCAGAATGTGTCTGACACCACTGATAAATCAATGATTGTTTCAAGATCATCATTTAATGTCAACACTAGTAAAGTTGTGTCTGACACTACTGATAAATCAGTGATTGTTTCAAGATCATCATTTAATGTCAACACTAGTATCAATAAGACCTCTG
>NW_013667268.1:0-24761 GCF_000517525.1 Limulus polyphemus | reverse complement strand
ATAAATAGTTATGTTTTTAAAAGAAAAACTATTATTGTTATAAGTAACACATTCAGTTGAACTAAACTATGCATGCCTATTTAAATATATTTACACATGGCTTGTGTGTATCATATATATATATATATTATTCATACCTTTGGTGTATAGGAAGCAAGCAGATTTTAACATGAAATTTTGGGGTAAAAAAGTGCGTCTTATACACCAAAAAATACGGTAGCTTACCAATAATGTACAAGTAAAATAACAAGTTTAAAAACAATTTGCTACAGACTTATCACTAAAATAATAATACAAGATTTAATATAAGTAATTTAAGAAAACATTTAAATTTTTGAAATTTAAATATCTGTATGGTATTTTAAACAGTATATAGTATTTTATAGTTTTGATTGGGTTTTTACTGGATATTTTTCAAATTACTGACATTTTTCTCACACACACACAGGAAGGAGGTCTGTTTGGCAAGGATCTGGCTGGACTTCTCCAGGACAAAGACTATAATTACTGGAAAGAACTGGCTCAAGAATACTGCAGATATCAAGAAGAGAAGATCAGAAATAATGATATACCAAAGAAACAGATGGAACTGTAAGAGTATTTGTCTGTCAATATTGTAACAAAAATATATATATGTTTACTTGATGTGTACTATTTTCCATGTATTTTTAATTGTTATTATTATTATTTTTTTCACTCAAGAAAAGTGTCATTTAATTTAATGTTTACAATCTGCCAATGCAATTTGTTCACTGAAAGTTCATCAGAGTTAAAATGTGTTTTTTTTTTCTATTTCTGTAGATTAACTACGATAGCTGAAGATGTTGACTATGAGAAGAAAGTTATGACACAAATTAGGGGACAAATGAGAGAGCTAGAAAGAATGATGAATCAAGCCCAAGTCTTCTTGGAAGACTTGAAGAAAATGTCACAAAAGGACGGTATGAAAGAGAATCTTTATTCAGCATAAAACTAATGGGGATAATGCACTTATTCAATAAAATGCTACAAAATCAGTTTTAAAAAATATCTATAGATATTTTAGATATCTTGCTGATGACAGATTACCAGCGTCTGTTGGTAACACTCAAACTGGCTCAGTGTGCTTGAACCTCAAGTAGAAGTCTCACATTCAAATACCAGTACATTTGTGACTTGTTTATAATTTTTTTAATAAGTGACCGTGTTTAGAGCAAGCTCTTTGAATATTCAGAAAAACATGAATGCCATGATAGTTTAAATTATATTTGTTAATATTAAATTTCAAATACTTGATGTCAAAGTTGGCTTAGTGGTTACAGCACTGACTATTTTATGGAAGTCGATTCGAGATTTTATGGGAATTTTGTTTTTTATTATAAATGAACATATTTATATAAAGCTCTCTCAATAGTATTATAGATTAAATCAGAGATTTAAGATATTGGTTAACGTTCGATTTAAAGATGTCATGTTTACAGCATCAAGGAATCTCAGCTTTGCATTTTAATTGGACATTTTTAACACCATCTATGAAATAAATTCTAAACTAAAGTTCTGAATAAAATAAAAAATAGTTCAGAATCAGTGCAAAAAAGAAAATATTGCTTAGGAAGATAAAGAAAAAGTAGATGAATAGCACAACAAAAATCAAGAAAGCTTAGAAAAAATTTGGATAACTGAAACGGGGGAAAACAATTGATGTGATCAAATGAAGCTCTGAAGAAACAAAGCAAACAAGCCAAATTGATGCTGAAAGGCATGCAAATGGATTCTGGTCTGTCCTCCTGTGCAGTGAATGGGTAAATCAGCTAATCTTATAATATAACCATCTTTACCAAACTAGAATGAAGATTTTAGAATACCATAAATTCAAAGAATAATTAGTAAATAATTTACAAAAATACTGTACTGGAATCCTAAAAAAACATCAGTGATAACAACTGAGCAAACAAATGGCATTTAGCTTCTTGGTGCTGTAGCTTATGTTATTACACATAAGAATGGATCATTCATATTTTACTTTTAAATTAATATTGTAAAGCACTTTATTTTGCTTCAGTGAATAAAAAATCATCTGTTGGAGAAAATAAACAAGATAACATATGCTGAAATAATTCACACATTGACTGTTGTTACTCAATAAAATAAAGTGTATGTTAGGGTAAAACAATGTTTAATAGTAACCCAAAGGTATTGGCTGCATTACATTTCTCTGAATTGACTGTATACTTTGAAAGTATCTACAATAAGTTCGTTTATGGGTGATAAAGAGATTAAAAAAGTCAAAGTTTTTTGCTCACCAGTATATTGAAAGACTGAATAAATTTGTGAATTCTGAAAAATAAAAATAATAGGGTATGATATTAATATCAGGAAAACCCAGATGAATAATGCATAGTTACCATAAAAAAATTGAACTTGAAGTTGATTTCAGCTATTTACCTAAAAATTACATACTCGAAATGTGGTTGGCCAATTTGCTCTCAGCATTTCAGTGCCTTACATGAATTTGTGAATTTGACTGAGTTTGTAGTCACATGAAAATTTTAAATCTCCTTTCAGTGTAATGAGTTATCTTTATCAAGGTGTCTGAGCTTTTTAAAATAAAATTTTTTGTTTGGTAATGTTATAGCTGATCAAGAAATTAGTTAACAATTACAGGCTGATTTATTCACAAGTAATTCAAGTATAACCAAAGAAATTTGAACAAATATGAACCAATTATTTGTAAAGAAATGTTTTATTAAACATTTTCTTAACCTATGCTGACATTAGTTTGACAATGAAGAACTTTATGATTTTGCGAGTTTAAGACTTAAAAGTTAAAAAGAACAACTGGACTAAAGCATTGCACAGAAGCAGTATTTGTTCTCAAGAAAAGGGTAATTCAAAGAACAAATTGTGAAACTTATACTTGTATGTTTTATGAACTGTTGATAGAATGTGAAAGGTACAAGAGGAATGTGAAATGTTCTGGATGATTTAACTTGTATGCATAAAATTTCTTTAATTAGGCCTAACTTATTTTCATAGAAGTGTTTTAGAATGATTTTGATGATGAAAACAAGTCTTAAGATTTTGACAACATGTAATGACACTTTGTACATGTAAAAATTAATAGCATTATGAATGATATATATATATAATAGTATTCCATTAACAACTAATTAAAACTGCACATATGCTATAACCTTTTACAGAATGCCATTCAACATGGTATTATGTATTTGATGTCAGAGTTATCAAGTATTAATTTTACCCTTCTTTACTGATTTAGTAACAGTTTATGGTAGAGTAAATAACAGATACAATATATATATATATATATATATATATATATGGATACTGAAAGAAAAAGTTAATATGCATTTCAAAGGATCTAGAGGTTATGTAAATACAATATGCAAACTGTATGATGGACAAAAATAATTATATTATTCACATGAAAAATCACTTTTAACTTCGACTTTTCAGTCTGAGTCAGACTGACATCATCAGTTCAAAGACATATCTAGAATGTAAATATTTCTGTAACACATCTGATTTCTTGTGTACAACAGATTCGTACATTTTACTAAAAGCCTGCCATATTTCATTTAGATATAGGTAGTAAATTCAGAATTATATTCAACATTCCTTCTCCAATCTGGGGTTGGTCCAGTGGACCAGCTGTTTGTACAATAGGTTAATAAACTTCATTAATTTGAAATAATTTGAAAACAACATTGCAAGCTCCTGAAAACTGCCTCAAATGACCTGATGAAGATCTTTGCTAGTATCATCACTAAATTACAGCAGGTAGATAAAGGTTGTTTCACTATTCTAAATGAATTCTTACCAGCCAATTAAAACTATTTTAGTTAACTTTTAGTTGTCACAGTTAAATGATAGAAACAATATCATCTATAACAAAGGCCTAGGAATTTAAACTTTATAAAAGTTGTTTGGGTTTTAATAACAGATTTTTCATAATTCAGCTATGCAGATTTCAAAAATAATATTAATTTTTTTATCGTATTAGGATTTTTTACAAATGAGGAAGAAAAAACTCTTACTTAGATCAAATTATTATATCGTTTACCACAATGAACATTTTCATTATTATGTTTGTTAACAAAAATACAAACAAACTGAAGAAAAGGGAAGAACAGAGTTTTTGAAATGAATATGCATCTTCATTCATCCTATGTGTTGTGGTCTTTCTTTTATGTATTGCATGATGACGTTTTGTGAAAAATCTTTATGCAATGAAGAAACATAGATATCATTTTTGGATTCAGCGTATAGGAAGTACTGTAGAACATGTAAAAATTTCAAGACAATAAAACCATTGCAGGCCTGTGTAATTTAATGTAGTCTCAGTGATGGGCAGAGCACATATAGACTATAGTATAGCTTTGTACTCAACAACAAAGGAATAAAATTATAGTGATATCTTTACATAAATTAAAAATTGTATCCTAATTCAATTTTTTTTACATTTTTTTTGTTTTACTAGAATCTCTTCAGATTTCCCTTCACTACCTTGCTCGACAAAGCCCTTACCAAGGTACTGCTGTTCAACGGTTTCCAGTTCCAGACAAGTATGTGGCATGGGAGGTTTTATGGGTGGAGTACGACCCAGTTATATATTCACAGCACCGTTCACAATTTCCAGTTTATCTTCATCCATTTGTTGATGACGATATATTGCTGTAAGTTTTTACTTCCAGTATGTGTAAATCTGTGAATGTGGAAGTTAGTCAGATATATTTAAACCATATAATTACTTTTTGGGTTTATCATATACCCATTTTGGGTTTATTATATATCCGTGTTTGCTTTTTGGGTTTTATCATATACTCATGATTTGTACAATCATCATGCATGATATTCACTTTATATTTTGTAATTATTTCTGGTAATAAATTTAGATATCTAAAGGTTCTGGAATTTTAAACTCAAATTTTCTGTAAAAAGAAAAATAGTAATACCAGAACTGAGTTGTAGGTGGAAATTAGTATTGTTTCACAGTGTTCACAAATGTATACATGAAACAAAACCCATAAATTCAAACAATTCTTTATGTCACAGTGACAGTTATGAGACAGTACTATTTTTCCATTATGCATAAACAAGGTGGTTTGAATTTGGAAATAATAAACTCGAAACCATCTTTAAGCAAGATGACTGATATTTTTAAATAGCCGAACTTGTATTTTAGATAAATTGTTCACATTTGAAACAAATTATGTATCAACCGATAATGTGTAGTAATCCCATTCTGCTACTACTGTAGTCTATTATAAAATGGTTATATCTGTTATACAAAAACTTGCATGTTTTCAAAATGTAATCGTTAAACTTTGATAATGTAACTACTGTTTCGTGATTTTTATTTAATTTTTTAAAATTCTTTTGAAAGGGAGTAGAAATCTAATTTGCATTATATACAATAAATAATCAAATTGTACTGTAGGCTTTATTCTATTTTTTATTTCAATATCTTCTAAATTTTTTTAAATTTTAAATGCTCATAAAAGGAGACTTTCTTTTAGCTCTAAATTCAAAACCTCTTGTATTTGTGATTGTGTATTTTTAGGAAATTTACTGAAGTAATATATATTACATATTAAAATTGTTTTGAATAAGAATATTACTTTATAGAAATTAAATTCTCATTAAAATAAAGTTCAGTTTTCACATGTCAGCTATTTTCTACTTCATATATTTTCCCAATTCTATGACAGCCTTCTCAGATCTAAATGTGCCATTCCTGTCCTTAAGTGGAACTCTTTGTCAGTTAATGCAGCAGGCTTTAGTATTGACAGACAGTCTTGGATTCTAGATTCTGATGGAAAATCTTTGGTGTATAGATTAAATGGAGAAGGACTTCCTGTGTGAGTACCACATGTAGTTAAAAATGTGTGCATTGCATCCTCATTTGATTAAGTACACTGTGAATCCTCACTTCGATAGTGACAATTGTACATGTACTGACCTTGCTTGACTGGCTATATGCTTAATGTGTCTTCAATTAGATAGTAAAAGCTGTGTGTGTGTGTGTAAGTTTGGTTGTTAAAATACACACTGTCCTCAATTAGATAGTAAAAGGTGTATATGTGTGTGTGAGTTTGGTTGTTAAAAATACACATTGTCCTCAGTTAGATAGTAAAAGCTGTATTGTGTGTGTGTGTGTAAGTTTGGTTGTTAAAATACACATTGTCCTCAATTAGATAGTAAAAGGTGTATATGTGTGTGTAAGTTTGATTGTTCAGATACACTGTATGTCCTCAGTTGTACAATAAAAATTTTAAATCTTTAAATGTTAAGCTAGCAAGGACATAACAGCTGATTTTCAAGAAATAAACAGTATTTAAAGTTTGTCTAAGTACAAAAATATAAATTCTTTAGTTGCATAATATTGAACGTGTCTTTGTTATACACTTTCACAAGTATGTATGTGAACATATAAAAAATGTGAGTAAATAAAATGCACATTTGATAATATGTATACTTTCCGTCATCAAATATGTAATAGAGTAATTAGTATTCATGAAATCTTACAGCTGTGAGAAACAAAAACAATGGTATGAAACTTTGAATTACCTATAAAATTGGCTTAAAATGAAGATGCTGGATTTCATATCAGCCGATGTAAGGATTTTGAGAATCCATCTATACAGTGTGTTATAAATGTCAAATTTTTTACTTTAAATACAGAAATCCACTTGGACGAACTGGCCTCAGAGGCAAGGGTGCTCTACCTCGCTGGGGGCCAAACCATTACATATTTGTTGTCATCACACGGTAATATTTTTGTTTTTTGTAAATTAGCTCAAAGAATGTAAACATATTTTTAATTTTAAATATTTTTGAATTTCAACTCAAAGTCTTTTTAATAAGAGCCTGTACAATGAGCTAATGAAAAATATGTTGCAAGGAGATATCATAGTTATATTGTATCCTATAAATGTATGGAAGATATATTCCAAAATAATTTCTTTATGGTTAGTTGCAAAAGATTAAATGACAATACCTTAAATTCTTAGTTCTTTATTCTCTTTTGGCTGAAATTTTTTGTGACACATTGATGTAGTTTGGAAACTTTGTGCAACATCTTTCTTATGAGCGTAAAAATGGTTTAGAAGTATTCAAGTAAAAAAATTCATGTTGATTCTTTAGATATAGATGCATGTGTGCAAGGTGACCTATTATCACCTCTTATAAGTACAAATTTGGATGTATATGTTTTGTGACTTGTTTTATGAAATACTAGATGATCTGATTACCTCGATAGTTTACTGAAGAACATGGCACTCCAAGGCAGTGAATATAACAGTAATTATTTCATGATCACTTTGATATGAATGAACAGAAATATGTAAAAAATATAAATTAAAAATCAGAAGCATGTAAAATGGCATTTCAGATAATTTTTTGTTTCCTTCAAGTCACTGCTTAAGAGGACTTTTGTTCAACACCAGAACTTATCAGTTAGGCAGAATTTTGATCAAATGATTTGCATGGATGTTAATTTCATGAACTTTTTATCCTGACTTATATAAATGGAATTGTGTTTTCATTATTCCACAAATTAATGACTAATTGAGAATATTTAGCATAATGTATAAGTGGTTATGCGGGTATTACAGAAGATTTTTATTTTGTAATTTTTCTTTTAGTATTTTGTTATTGTATTTCATTCAGTGCTGTTTTGGTTGTCCTTTTGTTTATAGTAACATGTACTCTTACACTTGCTGTCCTTTTATAATAATAATATTTATTGGACATATTAATTTACTACTGCTTCCAGGCTTTTTAAAAAGTTGTATCTTGTTATTTCAGATGGCAGAAAACCACATTGCTAGCAAAAGATAGCAATAGTTTGGAGTTTATTGCCCTCTTTACAGCTGACCAAAATCACATTTCCTTACCAGGGGTAAAACAGTAAAACATGATTTTTAATGCATTTTTTTATTGAATATAACATTTAATATCAATTATTTTAGCTCTTATAAAGGCAATTAGTCTAAATTATTTTTGCTTCTTATAGTTCATTGTGTAATAGTTGTGTTTTAACTTGCACTTCTGCATACTTCCTAGTGTCAGTGAAAGATTGTGTCTATTTAATTTTATATTTTTATCCATGGTTCTTTTGTTTAATATATATATACATATTCAGTCATGTATTTACTAGGTTTCTATTTTTTGAACAGTAGTTCGGTAATGAATATAATTGAACAGGTTGAATAGATTTTGGCTGATTATTAATTATCTCTGTTTCCGATACAGTACATTACCTCCTCTCATGTTCAATGCTACCCTCCATATGCAAAAAATGTTTTCACATGCTACAAGCCTTGAGTTCCCAAGTGCCTTACAACCAACTGATTCAAATGCATCTCGCATGTAAATCATCATGTGACAATCCTCCACCAATAAGAGTGTGACACACTCTCTTGACACGTGAATCTCTATTCAATTCTACCGAACTATCACTTCTCGTTTGGCAGTACTTGTGTCAAGATGTTTTTTATTGTGCTCTTTGAATTTGTTCAACTTTGTGATATTTTTGTTGTTGTTATTATTCTGAAATGGATTTTTTTGTTTTTCAACAGTTGATGAGTTTTAGATAACTTATTTTCCCAGTTTTTCATTTTTGTTTTCATCAAACAATTGTGTGTTTGATTTTCATCATTACACAATGAATTCCAAAGTTCAAGTTACCATTTTGGAGATCATATCTTGTACTAGCACACTCACACAGGCTACAGGTGGAGGGGACTTGTATTTGGATTTATTGACTATCATCCACCGTGAGAATGATTGTTATATGAATCAACCTGCTTCTCCTGATCGTGACCCCCTATTCCTCCTGAATATGCTGAACCAGTTCAGGTTGATGAGGATTTTGCCAGCCTTTTTCCTCCACCTGATTTTGCCATGTCTCCTTTTGACCCTAGTGTGGAATCAGCTAGGCTTAATATGGCTTTTTTTAATACACGATTTCTCAGGTATGTTCTATTCTATCCATTTCCCTGATTTCATGTGATCCCTGTCCTTCTTTGTTACATGTTACTTTCTTCTCTCAGTATTTGGTTTCCCCCCTCCCTGGATATTAGGGTTCATGTTGAGCATTTTGTTTCTCAGATGGTTGAGAGTGCTAGCATGCCTCACTATCCACAGGCTTCAGATCAGTTTGCCTTGGCCTACCATCAAGCTAAATATGCGTTTCTTGATTTCCAACAGTTAGAATTGATTTTGCCCCTGTGGGGGGCAGACTCTGATTATCCTGTTCATTTATCCCATGCCCAATTTTCCCCGCCTTTATCTTACCCCATTGACTCTCCTACAGTACTTGTCTACTATCCACCTCCTTTCCAAGGCAATCTACAGAGATCTGAGAGGTTTTCAAGGGATTGCCTCTCAACGTTGGCACATTTGTCTTCTTTGGTTCTAGCTTTACACATGTGTTGTTGGGTTCTGCTGGTGAGGGATGCCACCTTGTCCAAGTTTCGTTTACCACCTTTTTATATCTGGGACTTACATAAGGCCCTTTTTCTTCAGTGGTGTGTTTTTAGTAATATTCCTGAGACTTTGGAATTCCATGTGGAGTCAGTGCAAAAGCAAACTACCCTTTTTTCTTAGGTGGAACGTTTGTCGCATTCTGAGCCTAGACAAGCCCCTAATACTGTTGAGATTCTATATTTGGTTTGTTCTTCACAAGATAGTTTATCAATTTCATGCCCTGCCCTTCGGGCTTGCTCTGGCCCCATATGTCTTTTGGGGGTAGTCAAGGCAATCAACCATCATTTACGTGCTCGGGGATTGTGCTTCCATCATTACATGGAGGTCTGGTTTCCGTTAGCTCATTCCGTCCAGGAATCCACCCATCATATTCATCTGCTGCTTCTGTGGGATGCTTAAACAAATTGGAGAAGTCATTCCTTATATCCAATATCTTGTCCATTTGAGTGTTTTCTTCAACACTCATCTCAGTCAGACACAACCTACTCCTCTTTGATTTTGTTTGATGGAGCTTTCAGTTCTCCATGCCCTTACTGCTCCTTCTTTTACAGCTCGTGAGGTTCTATCACTTTTGGGGATGTGTTCTTCTATGGAAGCCCTTATCCCCTTGGATCGAGCACATATGCAGTCTTTTCAGTGGACACTACATGACCAATGGAATCTTGCTTGGAATCCATTGGAGATTCCTTTTTCCCTTCAAGTCGATATACACTGGTGGTTGGGCAAGGGTCACACATCGGCAGGTGTTTCACTCCCTCCTCCTTGTCTGGATTTACATATCTTCATGGTTGATTTCCTTCAGGGCTGAGGCCCATGGGTCAATCAGCAGGAAGCTTCAGGTCAGTGGTCTGCAGCCAAAAGATTTTACCATATCAACATCATGGAGCTTCTGGCTGTACATCATACATTGGATCATTTTCTTCATCTTGCCAGGAATCATCTGGTCATGATCCATTCCAACAATTCTACAGTGGTGGCTTATCTCACTCACCAAGGTGACACCCATTCTCGTTCCCTTTGTGGACGGTCCTTGGATCTTCTTTTTTGGGGCCACACGCTTGGTATTTGTATCATTGCATGTCATGTTTTGGGTGCATTCAATCTTGTTGCATATCGTCTTTCCTGTCCAGACAATGTTTATCAAACAGAGTGGTCTCTTGATCCTCTTGTTTTCTAGGGCTATGTCTTCAGTAGGGTACTTCTCACTTGGATGCATTTGCCAAATCCCTCAATACCAAATTATCTCTGTTTTGATCTCAAGTTCCTCATTCTCTTGCTCTCAATAATTTCAGTCAAGATTTGACCAACAAATACCTGTATGTTTATCCTCCTATCTATCTTGTTCATAGGGTGATCTTGATCATCCATATCACTTTGTGTCAAGTCCTTCTGGTTACTCCTTACTGGCTAGCACAACAGTGATTCCCATGGTGCTTTAGCTCAAATCTCCCCCTCCATTACCTCTTCCTTTTACTCCATCCTTTTTACGTTAACCTTGGTCACTGGCATTCCATCTAGCCCTTCATATCCTCCATCTTCATGCCTATTTTTTATCTGGTCCTTGGTGAGGAGATTTGGTTTGTGCTAGTGGGTCGCTTCTTTTTAGCTTTTTCTATTTGTCCTTCCTCTAGGGATTTTATCAACGTATGTGGAATGTCTTCTACCAATCGTTGGGTCAGGGGTTTTCACCCGCTAAACCCACTGTCCCTCATATTACACATCTTCTCACTTGGCCAGGGGTATTCTGTCTCCTCGATCCATAGGTTATTAACCCATTATCTGCTGCAGGAGCAGCTCAGTTGCCATTTTCTGACTCACAGATAAAACGGAGTTGCCATCAATCACAATAAAATGGTAATTATCATCATTTGCATAGAGTTAGTTATATATGTGCGATTGACGGATATTTCCTTCATTCGCAGCTGAGCCATAGAACTTCAGTGACGGAAGTATCCGTCATTGGCAGTTAATGGGTTAAGCTGCTTTATCCCACACTTTTTGCTCTTCCCGGTACTGTAAGGCTTTTATCTCTCCTACCCTTTCTCTCTTGTTGCATTCCCTCCAGATTAGTCATTCGTCTTGGCGTGCTGTCCTTCTGGATTTGGATGTTAATGTGGTTCTTCACTGCCTCCATTTGAACCGCTGTCCTCATGCTCAATTTTTCACTTATCCCTTAAAACTTGTTTCTTTTTTTCCTCTTAGCCTGTGGACATCATCAGTTGGATTTATTTGCCATCAACATTTGTCATGCTTGATTTTTCACTTATCCCTTAAAACTTATTTCTTTTTCCTCTTAGCCTGTGGACATCATCAGTTGGATTTATTTGCCATCAACATTTGTCATGCTTGATTTTTCACTTATCCCTTAAAACTTATTTCTTTTTCCTCTTAGCCTGTGGACATAGTCAGTCAGATTTATATGGCTTCAACATTTCACATACTCTATATCATGCCACATATATTCTTCTTTATCGGGATCAATATTTCCTTCCTAAAACTTCAGCGTCTCGGGAGGGTAATTCATCCTTCTAGATGATTTTCCTTCCTTCCAGATCAATCTTTCCTTCCTATAACTTCAGCATCTTGGGAGGTTAATTCATCCTTCTAGACGATTTCCCTTCCTATCCATTTCCTACCTTTATCCTCTGTCGGATCTGGATAGGCTACTATCAGTGCTTTTCATTGTTATGTTACCCTCATGGCTTCCTTCCATGGTGCCTGTTCCCACCTATTCATTCCTTGGAAGACATCCTCTGTTTGTGACCTTTGTCCTTTCACCCTAACCAATTGGGTTTGGTTTTTAATTCTGTTGTCTTATTCTTCCTTATTATCTTCCTATAATTTGTTCCAGGTGTTTTCTGATCAGGTCAGGCAACTTACCTTTTCCCTGGCATCTCATATCCATCATCCCTTGGAGGAAATTTTTCAGTTGGGAATGTGGACTACTCCACATATGTTCATATCTCACTATCTGCATCAGATCGCTGTATCATCATCTGTGACTGGATAAGTTATCTTTATATAAAAATATATATATACATATATTCTTTTTCAAGTGCTTTTCATTTTTTTTACTATTTGGATCTCACTCTGTGGTAAGTGGTGCCTGACCAAGTATGGTTCTCATAGTCAAATCTGCATTGTCAAGCCATGCTGACTGCATATTTCTAATTTCCATGGCCATAACATGCTCACTGTTTAGATAGGGTGTTCCACAAGAATGATTGTAGGTTTGTCCTCACGATATATTTGCTTCATTAATATGCTCGTTCCAGACTGCACTTACCCATGAACTTGCTGGATAAAGCAGAAGGGGATAGTGCCCATCCCTGCCATACCTTAGATTGAATAAATCAGGTATTGTCTGCTTTTCAAAATATGGTTTTCGTGGTCACCCATTGCACTGTCTCTAGTGTTGTCATTGCTCCAGATTATCCACTACATTTTTTCCAGTGGAGTATGAGAGTCCTTACCACTTTCCAGTTCCAAGTCGCTGGGGTGGTAGACCATGGAGGCATCCTCCTCAATGTGATAATGATAAACTATACATATAATGATAAAACCATTCACCTGTGTATGGGGTTATTGAAGGGGATATAGTAGCTTTGGAATGAGCCGTGAAAATTGCAGTTCACCCCTTTGATTGGAATTCCTCATCCTACTTCCACGTAGATGTCAGTTCCTAGTGGATGGGTTTTGGAACCAATCAACATAAGTCCTCACACTTGTATTACAGGTGTCTCTGTTTCCTCACTCAATTATACATTTGTGTTGTGGGTCACAATGGAGGTACTTGCGGATTAATATGGTTCTTCCTCTTATGCTATCTATTGATTTTATTATACCAAGAATGTTATTGTTCTAGGGGTGTTTCCTATCTGACTGGTTTTGAGTGAGATAGTTTACATTACCGAGACATGTTTACGTTACTGATCATCCGGATGTCGGGTTCCTGGATCTGTCAATCACTTGTGTCCTGTTCATAGATTGGGGGTACAAGATTCCCTCCGTTCTACTGAACTTGAGGTGAAGATGGTATGACCCTCTTTTCTACCCCCACCAGATGGCTGTGTTTGAATTATAGTCGACTTTCCACCAATATGATCCTCTTTCCTACCCCCACATGGCCGGGTATGGCCAGGTGATTAGGGAAGCTTGACTCGCAATCTGAGGGTCGAAGGTTCGAATCCCCATCCCATCAAACACTTGCCCTTTCAGCCATGGAGGCATTATAATGTGGTGATCAATCCCACTATTTATTGGTAAAAGAGTAGCCCAAGAGTTGGTGGTGGGTGGTAATGACTAGCTGTCTTCCTTCTAGTCTTTCACTGCTGAATTAGGGATGGCTAGTGCAGATAGCGAAATTCAAACCAAATCCTACCCCCACATGGATGTTGTTTCCCAACTGCCTAATTTTTGGATGCAGTTGACTTGCCGTGTACAGTCCGTTGTACCCTACCCACTCTATACTTAGGAGCACATCCTTTTACTTTCACCCACATTCCAGTACTCTGTGGGGTTGAGATTTGTTATATGATGGTTTGGATCCCTATCACAACATTATTCTCTCCCATAGGGATGTGCTCCTTCCCTTTTTCCATCCATGTGTGCAACACTTCATTCCAAACTGGGCAAAGAGTATACCTGGTACAGACGTGGTGCGGTCTCCCATGTATGATCCTCTCCTATGAGGATCTATCCTTCTAGGGTGTTTTTCGGATGCTTTCTAGGAATGCTGCTTTGTTTTCCTTCACACTGGTCCATCCACCTATTCAGTGTGGGATTCTAGCTATTTATGTGAGAGGAGGTAGGGTACTATATTGGAAGTTATAATTTTCCTATACTGAAAATGTATTTCCAATAGGGACTTACCTCTTCTCACCCTTCTTCCCCACTGAAAACCGGTGCTTCCATTTTCTGCCAAAACCTAAAGTGATAGTTTGGTACAATCAAATAAAGGGAGTCACATGCGTCAAGAGAGTGTGTTGCACTCTTGTTGGTGAAGAGTTGTCACATAATGATTTGCATGTGAGACACACTTGAATCAGTTGATTGTAAGGTATGTGGGAGCTCAAGGCTTGAGGGATGTGAAAAAATCTTTTAGCACATAGAGGGCAGCACTGAATGAGAATAGCTATTTATGTGAGAGGTGGTAAGTACCTATAGGAAATACATTTTCAGTACAGGAAGATTATAACTTTCACTTAAACATGTATGCATACAGCTTTAGTGATGTGATTTATGCAGTACACAGATTACTTAAAACTTATCAAATTAGTTAAGAGATAGTAAAAGATTTTTTGATATATCTTATAACACATTTAAAATAGAAATTGAGAAACTTTGTAAGAATTTGCAGGTGTGTATGAGATATAAATGTAATTTTGAAGGATGTAAAAAAAGATCATCTTACTCTAAATATTTTTGTACTGTAATCTTTGGAAAAAATTATTTTACAAATAGTTGAATTTTGTTTTTCCATGGTATTATTCAGGATTTTCTAAATCTGTTTGACTTTAGGGTTTTGTAAGTGGAGAAAACAAATTTGATGTTGTACGTGGACTTTTTAAGTCAGAAGCTGAAAGCAGTTTCCCATGGAGAAGTGTTGAAGATATGATGCAGGTAAAGCAGGGTAGAAAAATAACAAAAGTTCCATAAATGATACTGGAATGGTGTATTTTGAATAACTGATGTTGATTGAGAGAAAAGTAATGTTTTAGAACATCACATTTTTCAAGTGATGTCTGTAGACTTACAAACAGCACTGACTGTTTTTATTCTTTTATGTCTAATAACTATGTTAGAGTTCATAAAGTAAAAACAATAATTTTATGCTTCTGTTATATTCTGTTCATTCATAAATTTATGCAGTTATTGTGAATAATGTGATTTAATCTCAATTCCTTGTGAGTCAACTCCACATGCACACAAGTAATGTTTTAGAAAATTTCAATAATGCTTGAGATAAGATGCATATCCATGTAAACATGCAATTTTTAAATTTAAAAATGCATTAGAAATAAAATTTTGGCTAGACAAATACTCTTAGTAATCGCCATTTTGTGAATCATTTATGCATATTATATATCTGCTAGTTCAGAGGAGAAGAAAAATGTCATATCACTAATAAACACTTAGCATTGTTGATTATTCTTATTGTAAACTGTAAACTAAACAGCAAGTACTGATCACGATTACCTATAATTTGGGGTTACTGTCGAACTAAAAACTTTACTAGTTAAATTTTATCCATCAACAAACTTCTTACTGTATTGAATTTACACTGTAATTTCCTTGGGTGGTCCTTAATAAGACATTCGTAGAGAAATAAAAAGAGCAAGTACCCAGTAAATACAGCAAAATGGCACCAAAATGTTAAGTGTTGGACAGCAACAAAATGTCTCAAGCCTAAAAATCATTAAGTTTCCAGCATTAAATTTTTATTTTCAGCATAGTAGTTTATTTCGAGGAGTAAAGTACATGGTGTGTCGAAAGCCTATATCGAGCACATGATCTCATTCATCCCAGCATTGTAGAAGGTACATATTTAAATGTTATTATGTATTACTCATTGTTGTGATGGGTTAAAAATTTGTAAGATCACAGTTGCCCTTTTATAGTTGATTCTGCTTTATCTGTAAAACAATCTCATGCATTTGAATAGTCTAGTCACTGTATGACTTTTACTACATAATTTTTGTCACAAATTGCACTTGTCAGATTGATATGATACTATTTATAAATTCAAACCAGTTTTGCTTAAACTGGTTATTTGAAAGTAGTAGTTTTAAAATATAAACTGCAAACTGCACTGATTACAGTATATGTGTCGTCTGATATATTAAGAGATTTTTCTTTAAATATTGACAAATAAATTCCAGTGAAGAAGTTAATTTATGTCTCAACAGAAATTTCTAAAGGGAGGTAAACCAATATTTCTTGGCTGTTTCTTCAGTTGTTAAATATTTAAAGAATTCACATTTAATATCAAGTATCACTAACATTTTGTACACAAATTTTTCAATGTTTGAAGAAGGGGAACATAAGCAAATAAGTAATCCATAGCCCTCTTTCTCAAAGTATGTGTATATGAAAATTTACAGGAAGTGTAGAACACAAAAGAAACTGTGACTTAGATATCAACCAGAGAGCTCTATAAACTAATAATTCTATAAGTAGGATAGCACACTTCTGTTCAATGTTAGTTCAATAGATTGAAGGCCATTTGGTAGGTACTATTGATTTTTTTGGTATACATGTGACTGAGATATCTTTGAAACAGTAAATGTAGTTATGTATATCAAATAATACACAAAATCTACTTCAGATTAAATATTGTCGCTTAAAATTATGTTTTATGTTGGTAAAACTTTGAAATAGGTTTACATTAGCTGATTTTTGTTTTTACAGTATTTTGAGAGTTGTGTTACATCCTCCAAAAGTGAAGAGAGTCAGTCTGGTGTGAAATGTGAAGTTGTTGAACGTGGATATATGGATGACCCCTGGAACACTGACCATGCTTGGCGAGAAGTTGAATTATGGAGTATTCATTATGAAAAGGAAGAAGAAATTGCTGAGAAATTACAGGTATTTAGATCTTATGTATATAGTTTATATAGATTTCTGAATTAAGACCTTTCACATTTTATTCTAATAATAAATTGTACTTTTAGTAAAAGGTTATCAGAACATATAACTTTTTTGTTATGAGTTAATATTTTTATTTTTAGAAACACTGAAAATTTTCAAGATATCCAAGTTCTCTCAAACACACATTGTTACAACAAATTTACTTGAAAAAAAATTATATACTCATCTGTTATATAATTTTATAAGTAATGAAATTGTTTTTCTATTTAAGATGAATTTGAGCTGGAGAGTAATCACAGAAGATGTATTCGTGAAGCTACCAATAGGACAAGCCATGCTACTTCAGAAGATAACCGAACTTTATCGTCCACTTGTTCTGTAGTTGAAAAAACAACTTAGACTGACTTTTTAAACTATGTTTCCATTTATTGCTGATAGAAAGATTTCTTCAATGTTTTGTGATAGATACACAAACTTGTTTCTACCAGAGACTGATGCAACATTTCATCAATCGGTGATAGTTTTGTTATTAATTATGTTTTAGAAAAAGTTTCTGGAGCTAAAGCAGTTATCAAATACAATGAAAAAAAAAACGTAATTTAATTACTTAGAAAATATTGAACATATGGTAGGTATGGAAGTACTCTTTTAATTAAGTAATTGGAGTGGGGGGTTATGTTTTAAATTATTCCATTTTTAGATTAGAAGTTGTGCTGGTTTATTTATTTATCTTAAATATAATAGAAAAGGAGTATTAATATTTTGTCATTGTTCTTCTAAGTCATTCAATGCCAAAAATATTGTTTTTATTATAATATATCAGAAAACCAGTGGGCATTTTTATGGATTGTATTTCTAGCCTGAATGGTTTTATAGCTTCAAGAATTCATTAGAATGGACTAATTTTTTGTTTTATTATTTTAAAAAATGTTGTTAAATTTATTGAAGTTGACCATCTATATTTACTTGTATCAACTTGTCTGAAAGTCATACAAAACTTGGTTAATCTGAGGAAAAAACCCACCAAAACGTACTATGTGTAATGCTAAATTATAATTTTTTATAAAGGTGTTCTATCTAAAACTTTGAAAGAGCTCATCATGTGCATAATATTTCCCATTAAAGTAAGTTATTAAATGACCAAGAATTGTTAAATCATTGCAGTTTATCACTTTTACAAACAGTTTATTGAAGTAAAGTAAGAATAAAAAACCCAAAGAAAGGGAAGACAACAACATGAATTTCAGGTTGGTACTTCCCTAGTTGGTTTACCACATAATTTTGAGGGAGTGATGCATTAGCTTATACATTCTAGACCCCAAATGGAGAAAAAGAGAACTAATACGATTATTTTTCATTCAAACTTGGATTTTTAATATTCTGTCAGTGTTAAGTTTACTTTCTGTCATGTGTAGTTACTATTGATGATACATTATAGCTTTTAATTAACCTCTTTTTGGATGGAAAATATTGTCTTGAAACATTTTTATTGTTCCTTTAGCACTATTGAAAAAGATAGTGCGACATACCTGGTAAGTTATTTTAATATTTTTAGTTTTTTTAATTCACTTTCTTCACTGAAAAACTTGCATATTCATCTGAAACAATTTAGTTTATCTTGTTTGTTTTAAGTTTATGATGGAATTTAAAGATCTACAAGTTACAAGATAATACTTTCATTATAAGTGATATTAGGTTACATTTTACATGTGATAATGCATGATTTAATTCATATGTGCAAAATGTCTTCTGTAGCTTAAAAAATTGTAAATTCAAATGAAAACTTTATTGAATTACACTATTGTTTTGTTTTTGTGTAAAGGACCATATTCTGGTATCAATAATATAGGATAAAATTCAGCTAATGATTCATTATTTATTCTAGCAGTGTAATGGAGTAAAACAGACAGCAGCTACAACCAGGGTCAAACAAAAACAACTTATTAAACTTTTACAACCACAGAAGTTCAAAATAAAACTTTCAAACAGTTGGGATGTAAAGTTTATTGCTTACCAAAAACACAGTTAGTAAATACATTCCTGTCCAAGACTTGATTTAAACATAATGAACAACACAACATATATATATCAATGTTAACAGTTACTGCAATAAATAACAGAATCAGGAAAAACCTAATTCTAAATTAACAATATTCTGAATTTAAACAAAATCACTAACAACATCGAGTAACAATCAGAAATAATACATTTGACCTATATCTCATGAACTAACTTGTAGAAGTTTGTGGCAGGGCTTTTATTTAGTCGTTAGACCACAATGTTACGTCTCATGTGACTAGCTGTTACCATAAATTTACATAATCTTTCACAACTTTAATATATGTACATCACTGGTGTCAGTTTCATAATACATAATTACTAAAAATCAATGTGATCAGCTTTAATATAACTAAAAATTCATAGCTAAACTAAATGATGGAAAGAATAATAAATGAATGGTAAACAAAACCATAACAAAATAAAAACAGAATCTACTATCTCTTAACAGTTTCATGCAACACTTTTCTTGTATCTGAAATTAAAAAAATAAAGTCAGTTTAAGCTTGAATTAATTTAAAAACTAGTAATTAGCAGTAGTAAAATGAAACATCAATAAAAATTAGAGATTAGTGAAACAAGTAATAACAATAGTAATGAAATATTAACAATGAGATAAATATAACATTAATGTACTGGATGTAGTTTAATAACAAGTAGAGAAATTTTATGAAAGCTTTTACTATCTTAATAAGAAAAGTTTTAGTGCTCTAAATTTAAATGACTTGATGCATTCAGGTTTTTCTGTATTTGATATTGTTATGTTGTTGTTTGTCAACTTTACCAGTATTAGTTGAACAATTGTGGCAAATATTTTAGAAGAAATATGCATAAATTTGCCAGTAGCTCCTGGAAAATTATGTAATTTCAAAAACAATCTTACTCTTTGGATTATAATTCTAGTTTTTAACCCCTTCATGCCAGAATTTTTTGGAAATGAGCTAAAAAAGGTAGTTTTTTTTTTTCTTATTTCACATTTTGATAGACTATTGTAATACATGATAGCATGTGAATAAGTCCTGGTAAATAATAAAAGACATAGCAAGTAATGTTTTGCTCTGACAAATGTTTTGAAATGTGGAAATGAAAGTGCCCGAGTTATCTTGAACAAATACTGGAAGGGGTTAATCTATATGTGAGTATGCAATTTGTAAGACTTGGCTCTAGCTGAAGGCTTTAGCATAGTAATTCAAGTGATAATCTAACTCAATTTTAATTAAACCAAAAGTAACTCATTACTGAGCTGGGTTATTTTCATAAATGAATTTTTTACAGAACTTAGATGTGCTAATTTATTTCTGTTGATGAAACTTGTTACTGTTAGATTTTGAGGGGCTAAAAAAAAAATCTTAACTAATGATTTTTCCAATCTTAAATTGTTATATTTTCACAACGAATACAAAGAATTTTATGTAGCTAAAAAAAACAACAAATGGCTCAGCAGTAAGTCTGAAGACTTATAATGCTAAAAACTGAGTTTCCATACTTGTGCTGGGCACATCACAGATGGACGATTTTGTAATTTTGTATTTAACAGCAAACAAGTAGATGAAACTAAAAAAAAATTGCTACAGATGTTGCGATTTTTTTTGTGTATTATTCGTGATATATGATTGTAAACTTTGAGTAAAGCATTATAAGAATTGTATTATAAAATTAATGAAGCCTTTTTTTTTTTTAAGTATGCAAAATTGTTATAATTCCTCATAATGTGCCTTTAGAATTATTTAAGTTGTAGAAAACAGATAAATGCTTTATATTGTGCCTTTGAAATTTGTAAATGTTTCTTCAGTTTGGGTAGATTGTGTTTTAATAGTGCCATTGTCTTTTGAGCAATTTCCCTCAAAGGAATTATTATGAAAAATTAAAATACTCTAGAACTAAGGACTTTTTTAATCATGAAAAATTTTGAAATTAAGTGGTGCTATATGTAAGACTCTTGAGCAAGGCTTGATATTTTAAAATTTCTTAGCTTGTGTTATGTACAAGTTTTTATTCAAAGTCTCAACTGTAAGTCTTGCAGATTTAATATACTACCTAATTTATATCAGTTGTGTATGTATTAAAAATATTCATTTTGATAGATTTTACTCAATTTTCTGTCACGATAACAATTGTCTTTTACATGCATTAAGAGTGAAATATTTAAAATAAAGTTTAAATCCACTATTACAGAATAAATGTATAGAGATACAAGCTTTGACATTTCACATGGTCTCTTCAGTCTGAAAAGGACATATAAAAGTGTTCAACTGGTAACTGTATAAGCTTGGTGTTGTTCTGTAATAGTATATTTAAACTTTGTTTTAGCTTGATTTGCACATTATTGTGCACTTACCTACTATTAAACTATAAATTGTTATGATTCTATGTGGAAACTAATATAATGGTAGGGTTTCTTTTTGTGCTTGTTATGAGAAGTTTAGTTTTATGTAATCCCTTTGTTGGGGAGGAAGGGGTAGAGGACACTAAATGAATGTCTCCAGTAATATGTTTTTGAAAAGTTATGGTTAAATAAAAACTTGCAGAGTGAAATAAAAAATTTGGTTTTGGAACTTATTTTGATGAATTGAATATAGGGTGTAGCCACAGTTATATATATCTGCCAACATTTTAATGCAATCATAGAACTACAATTGATACACAAATATAGTGAACTGAGAATGTTTAGATGAACTTATAAAGTGAATTTAAGCAGTGTATCCAGTATTTAGACTACGTTTTTGTGTGAATTTCTGCTATTTTTCATGGTTTTGAGACAATGTTTCGGGCTTCTGTGCCAAAGCCATCAGGAGAAATAATGACAGGAGTCCACAAGAATATCAGTTCACTTTATCCCAACTGTTGCAGTAGGGATATAGCCAGAGTTCAAACATGTTTAAAATTGTGGAATTTAACATATTACCACTAATTGTAGTTCTTCATAATTTGTAACAAACAGATCATGAACTTAAAATGTAATTTAATGTGAAAGTGTGAATAACACATTAATGTCATTATAAACACCCGATAACTTGAACCACATATCAACCCTAGAATTAAATCCATGAGGTCCATTGAACCCCGACAATCTTGTAAACACGTTTTTCAAATTATGCACAGGTTTGCTTGAGGTTCTTGACTTTGTACAAACAAAAGTGTAAGCAAAAATACCATAAATTTTGAAATTTAACCCACTGATCAACTGCTGGTGTCATCTGTGCATCTTACTTTAAAAAAAAAAGTAATTTCACCTAAGTTTTTTTTGGTTGGTTCTTTAAACCAAGCGTTTCATGACAGAAACAAAAAATTACTCAATATGATGGAATATCCATATTCCTATCAGTTGTGAGCAGTAAAAAAGGTCGGTTACATAATTCCATTATATAATGTTTATATCATCATGAATGCGTACTTTGTTAAGGCTACAAATATCAAAAGTATGTGCATTTGTCAGAAGTTAAGAAAAATTCTGAGTGTACAATTCTACGAACAGTAGGAAAGAGGCGTGTGTTTGATCTTAAATTCGTGCTCCAGGTTGCATTAATTATTGGGGCCTGGCGATTTGGGTCGTGAGATCGCAACCTGTCGCTAAACATGCTCACTATTTCAGCTGTGGGGAGACGTTATAATATGAAGATCATTCCTATTCTATGGTAAAGGGTAGCCCAACAGCTGGCGTTGAGAGGTGTTGACTAGCTGCTTTTCTTCTAGTTTACACCAAAACATGCTCGCCCTTTCAGCCGTCGGCATCCAGCATTAAGCATCTTTTATACAGAATTGCAAGAAAGGTTAGAAAAATAAAAAAAGATACCAAACTGACAGTAAAATTTCATAATACGTGTCTAAAGTTATACATTCAAGTCACACATTCTATAATAATTGAAATATGCTGTATGCCAAGGATTTCGAAAAATATGATCGCAATACTCAGCCTTAGGCTTTTGTGTGAACTGTTTCATTTGTAGTGATAAGTGCTTGACAAAAATACCATTACAATTCAGACAAATGGAGAATGTTGTGGAGGTAAAATAGCATGAACTAAAAAGTTGGCATTAATATTTCAAACGAGACCTTGCTGGAAGCCTTCTTTTTTTTTCATTTTCTTTCTGCATCTTCTGTTGTCTTTCTCATATCCACGCTTGAAATGTTGCTTTGCTTGCTTCCTATTCAGTGCTTTTGATTGTATTTAACGTGCTAAAAAACATTCCATTGTAAGTGCCTTCTGGAGCGTAAAATAATTAATCTTTGTTGTTTGTATTCCGAGCAAAGCTGCTCTAGCTATCTGCGCTAGCCGTACCTAGTTTAGCAGCGTAAGACTAGAGGGAAAGCAGCTAGTCATCACCGCCCAGCGCCAACTCTTGGGCTACTCTTTTATCAACGAATAATGGGATTGACCGTCACATTATAACGCTCCCCAATTATCCTTACCTTTCACTATTAATAAGTGAATCATTTTTCTTGCAACGGTTGAACGGGAGGTCTGACTAGAGAAGCCTTATCTTGATGAAATCATATCCTGTTACCCTAGTTTCCAGACTAAAACCCTTGGTTGTGTTGGGTGCTGTTGCCTAAAGTACATAAACAGTTTTTGTCATTGACATCCGTGTTTATGGTTCTCATCTGTTACATGACGCTACACTTTGCTTAGTATCTAGTGGTGGGGGTACTTGTTACAGGTCTCTTTCTGGATGGTTCTCGTGCCCAACTTGAAATATGTTCCTTTGTTTTCCTATTTCATTAAGTACAAGGGATATATCACTGTCTTGGAAATTCTAAAGCACTGATTTGAATGTATGAATATTTTGCGTCTGAAAGGGTTGTTATGTGTTTTTCCCCAAAACGATAAACTTTCGGTAGCATCGCACTACCTGCGAACGAAAAACAATGTCATATATGTTCGATGACGAGGAACACACTTTGAGACTAATCATGCTTGGAGAAGTCTTGAATGGGTAATGAAGAAAAAATTTTAATATAAGTTTAACAAAAACAGCAAATGTATAACGTTTTGTCATCATCGGGTACAAGTAGTTTACACTAACATAGACATATATATATACAGTATGGAACAAAGAGGTCACATGACTGGATACTGTTGCAAGACTTAGAAGAGATAAAAAAGGATGTATGAGAAAAGGTTGGCTGAAAATATAAAAATTTACAGTAAGATTTCTTTAAATTGTTTGTTATGGATTTTGCGCAAAGCTACACGAGGGCTATCTGCACTAGCCGTCCCTAATTTAGCAGTGTAAGACTAAAGGGAAGGCAGCTAGTCATCACCACCCACCGCCAACTCTTGGGCTACTCTTTTACCAACGAATAGTGGGAATTACCTTCACATAATAACGCCCCCACGGCTGAAAGTGCGAGCATGTTTGGTATGACGGGGATTCGAACCCGCGACCCACAGATTGCGAGTCGAGCGCCCTAACCACCTGGCCATTTTTTAAATACATTAAAGTTAAACAGAATATTAGGATAGGGGTAGGACCCTCGTAGAATGATAAAGAAAGGCTAGTATCTGATGATTATGAGATGGCTGGGTTATTACATTTGCTTTTTCTTCAGTTTTACTAACGAAGATTTAAGCAGTATTTCACATGTGGAACAGTTGATAGATGGAAACATGATCAAACAAG
>NW_013667267.1:253205-257174 GCF_000517525.1 Limulus polyphemus | reverse complement strand
AAAAGGTCACATATGATGCACTAGCAATGTTATCCACATATATACATATACCTGATAATGAAAATAAGTAAAGGATGACATATGATGCACTAGTAATGTTATCCACATATATACATATACCTGATAATGAAAATAAGTAAAGGATGACATATGATGCACTAGTAATGTTATCCAAATATATATATTGCCCTACATAATAATAAAAAAGGAATAAAAGGTAAAGGATACCACCCCCAACATATCTTAGAGTGCAACGTCTTGTTTCTATACTAGTAGATCTGGACAGTTATTATAGCAATGACGAACTAAAATGTATTTTACATTCAACACTCTCATATAACACTTATTATTTAATATTTATTGAAACTCGTTATTTCATTAAATAGCTTTGCTTTAGATAAGTGATTTATAAGCTAGCTCTAATTTTTCCATTTCTTGCTGAATGGTAACAATATGTATACGAATGATGTGTATTATATAAATCTAGCTCTAAACAGCAAGAAATGGAAAAAATACACATCATTCGTATACATATTGTTACCATTATATAAATCTAGCTCTAATTTTTCCATTTCTTGCTGAATGGTAACCGTATGTATACGAATGATGTGTATTTGCTGACACAGATACCGATTCGGTTCACCATTCGATACAAGTTATACCCACAATTGCGTGCTTGAAGCGTTTAAACACAGATGGTGCAATACAAACATCAGTTCTACGTAGCACTGGCTAATTCTGAATACTGGGATTATCCCTAAACTGCATGGTTGTAGATATAATGCATACACAAACCGTAAACAACCATTAAAAAATATTAATAACTGCTCATTGTTTAGGCCTAGTTATCTTTGCATTCATCACGATATTAAGTATTGGAATATTGAATATAGATGATAAATGTCCATTATAAGTCAGCAAACAGTTTTACTGTAATAAAAGGAATCGTTTTTTGGAAATATCTGATTTATCAGAAAAACTTACATCGTTCACTATCAAGGATAGATCAAAAATTAAAACGACAGGTTTCGTACATTAATCTAGTATTATTATCTCTGAAACGGATCAGGCAGAAAATAGCTCTGAAAGGATATTATGGAACATAATTTCATATAACAATGTTGTCATGAGGATTGTTGTGCAATTTCGATCAATTCGCGAACATCAAAACACTTCTAAGGAAGTTGTATCATGCTAACAATGTTTATTCCATTGTTGTGCAAGTTCGATCAATTCGCGAACATCAAAACACTTCTAAGGAAGTTGTATCATGCTAACAATGTTTATTCCATTGTTGTGCAAGTTCGATCAATTCGCGAACATCAAAACACTTCTAAGGAAGTTGTATCATGCTAACAATGTTTATTCCAGCATAAGTCTTTCGTTTCTCTTTGTAAATTTCATACACAACAAGCAGATCAACCCTTTCTACATAACTTACACCCAAACACAAACACCAAATGTTTTTCAAGAGTTAAGTAAGTAAAGTTTTTCCTTTTTCCCTCTATAATTAGTCACCTCGTTGTCATGGTTTTAAAATGGTAAGCTGGCTGACTTAAAAAGTTACATCCAGAACTACAGATAGCTATGTTTCAACCACATAATCCCTTTTAACATTTTTTTTTAGGTTTACATTGCAAAATAAAACTTATGTAATCCATTGCTGTTTAACGCTGTTAGTATAATCTTTTACATATTATCTGAAAAACGTTTCGAGTTATCGATATTTGAAACTTCAATGTCTCGTCCCTTCTTGCAAACGGTCAAACAGCTTCCTGTAATCAATAAAATGAATTAATGTGAATGATGTACGTTTACAGTAATTAGGAAATTGGGTCAGACGTACACCGTGTGCCTTCAGTGACATATTCAGACACTTCCTATGGCTGATTGTAAAGTTCAAAGCGTGGAGCATCAGCAATAACTTTGATAGACTAAATAATTCGTAGCTGTCATATCTATGATATTCATTGTAGACATAATATATATGATGGTATTGCTTACAGCAAGACTTATCTGTATCTTTACTTCAAGACCCGGGATGATCTAATCCACATATTATGCTGCCAAGTTTACGGACTTGCAACGTTAAGATACGGGGTTCGATTCCCCGTGGTGGACACGGCAGATATCCCATATTTTTTTTCCTCTATCCGTTCGACTAATCTCACGTCCTGCAAATTCTGGTGTTATACTACTTTTTTTGAACATCGTAGTAAGGCTCGAGTAAGAAATCAAAAACAAATGTATTGGTTACTTTTGTACAGCCGCGTCAGAAAGCAAAATGTATACTATTCGGAGAGATAGAAAGGATACTTTACTACAAATACGGATTCGTGCGTCCCATTATCCTTTAGTACAAATACGGATTCGTGCGTCCCATTACAACCTCTTAAAGTCGTAATTCCTCATCTAGCTAGGTGGAGAAAAGGAGTATTAAATATATTTTTGTTGTGAAGTATGTCACAAAATAACGTGAGAAAATCTGGGACGAAAAAAGGATTGAGTACTTGTTGTTGATACGCATGTCTCAAAAAAATGTCATAAAATTTCGAGCTCATGTTTGGATCGGGAGAGAGAGATTGAGTATATTTTTGTTGTGAAGTATGTCCCAAAATAATGATAGAAAATTTGGACTCACGTTTGGATGAGGGAGAGATTGAGTATACATGTTGTTGATACGTAAGTCTCAAGATTATTTCAGAAAATCAGGATTCCACTTGTTGGATGCCGTAAGTTTGCTAAAGAAGCTCTTCCGCCGATTGCATGTTGAAAGAGAAAATAATAATAATGTCAATTTATCAAATTTTATAGTTGTTCTGAAAATACAACTTCTCTTTGTGTGTGCATTATAGTCTGATGTCAGCCAGAAAGAGATATTTCGCTTGAAAACAAGAAAAGACATGGAATTTGTATAGTCTGAAAAAGTACTTTCTTATGAAAGGAATTGAGCTTGAACGTGTGATTAATTACCACACCATAAAATGATATTTTCAAAGTTTTTATGCGTGATAAACAGTTTTCTCAGTATTAACTTCTATTGTTGTACGTATTCTTATACATTTTGGCCAATGTTTCATTTTCGTATGACCACAAGGCGGTGGTAGAAGATGTTACAATTATATTACCCGAATGACGAACTCTAATTCGTTTCTGTATACTTAGAAAAAATTATATTTACACACACAATACGATTTTACAGCGAAACGGTCGTGATTCTTTTATTTTCTTCTAAACGTTAAATATCCATAGCGATATCAGACAAATTCTGACCACACTTTGCATACTCCAGTAAAAAAAAATTATATGCAAGATACAAATTTGGTGAAAAGAAAAGTTTTTCAAAGAAAATATGGCGTATAACTTAATTTGAAATTATGAAATAATATTTCTTCACAAAACTTTAAGAATCTACAGTAGATATATGTGACTTATATCAAGTTATGTGTTTTATATTTTAAACCAAATCGTTATTTTCAACGAACAGCAGAACAAGTGTAAAATACATATATAATTATTATGTTTATATCTTAATTTTAAGTCGTTTATGTTACCAGTCTGCATTGTAGGAGAGATTGTACCCGTTTATGTTACCAGTTAAGATTGAAGCCGGAGTCTGGTCTGTTTATATTACCAGTCTACATAGAAGTTGTTATGTATTTATATTACGAGTATATATAAAGATGATATCTGTTTATATTACCAGTCTACATAGAAGTCGTTATGTATTTATATTACGAGTGTATATAAAGATGATATCCGTTTATATTACCAGTCTACATAGAAGTCGTTATATATTTATATTACGAGTATATATAAAGATGATATCTGTTTATATTACCAGTCTACATAGAAGTCGTTATGTATTTATATTACGAGTATATATAAAGATGGTATCTGTTTATATTACCAGTCTACATAGAAGTCGTTATGTATTTATATTACGAGTATATATAAAGATGATATCCG
>NW_013667267.1:244890-252205 GCF_000517525.1 Limulus polyphemus | reverse complement strand
GTCTACATAGAAGTCGTTATATATTTATATTACGAGTATATATAAAGATGATATCTGTTTATATTACCAGTCTACATAGAAGTCGTTATGTATTTATATTACGAGTATATATAAAGATGATATCCGTTTATATTACCAACCTGCAAAGAAGCAAAATCTATGTCTCTTTATGTTATCTTTATGTTACAGAAAGAAAGAAAAATAATAGAGGAATGTTGTTTGTGAAATCCGTTACTTTTTATCTATATCTTAATCTCAGGTTTTGCATCTGAAGGTTTGCGTGCTTAAGTCTGTTAACTTGTGGGAAGGTAGCTTAACTAATATTTACACAGTTGATATTTATATCGTACCATCAGTAATATCTAATTATAATTGACGGCTGTTAAAATGAAGCAACACCTACGTGTATGATAAAGAAACATTTTATCAAAAAAAAAGAGACTTCCTTATTAAGGTGCTGTTGCTCTTGTGGCGAAAGATTTATTATTCTGTCACACATTCCATGTCCGATATCTTGGATTGCTGTAAGAGTATACAAGAGTAAAGTTATGCAACAAAAAACGTATATAGGCAAGCATCCAGTTACCAGGTTAATTAATTAACCAAGTCCTCTTAAAATGTGTAGTAAACGACGAATAAGCTTATGGAGAGATATTTCAAGTTATCATGTGCAGTTTAGCCTCACAGCGTTATATAACTCTCTGATATTTTATATTTACTTAAGATGTTTAATTTTATATTCTGAAAACCATTAGTCTGAGAGAAAAAAACGAAATAAAGATTTGCTGTTTTTTTTAAACACAAAACTACTCAATGAGCTATCCGTGCTGTGCCCATCACGTGTATCGAAACCTCGTTTTTAGCGTTATAAGCGTCCACACATACTACTGAGCCAATTGGGGCACGGCAAAAAGGACTATCTACGCATATATCTGTCCCTAGACTAGAGAGAAAGGCAGCTAGTCAATAACAACCGCCGCCAACTCTTGGGTTACTATGTGGTGTGACCGAATAATGGGATTTGACCGTCACTCTTATAGTGTATCCAAGGCCCCAAAGTGCAGTAACGGGACGCGAATAGCTAACTCTCGGATTCATAATACACTTGGTGACGTCCAGCCCACAAAGAAATAGAGGCAACTTTAAACATTTCTAACAGAACGATTCAAAAGTGTATCAATGTTTTCATTGAGTTATATTGGAACAAAGTGGAAACCAGGAAGCTCATACATTTGCACAGGAAATGTTTTATGATGCTTACAGCCGGCAAACCATTCATAGAACTCGCCAACTCAAGTTGTTCTAATTTTCGACTCTTAGTATCTAGCATAAGGTAAAGATCACCTATAGTGAACTTTTATATAGTCTGTAATACAGTGCGCACATAGTCTTATAATAGAGATGTAGTGGAGGCATTTTTGTGCTATACTTATATGACATTGTCTAAATATATCTCTGTATTTTTAACACCTTGATCATACTTGGTCTAATAGTAATTCGTACTACAAAGCATTTTAGGCTAAATTATAATATCATTGTATGAAACATTACTAACACAAGAAGAGTGAGCTTACTTTTAAACGAGTGCCATGCTTTGTGTTACATTTTAAGAAAACTGTGTAAAGCTCATACATCTAATTTATCTAGGTATTCTTTTACTGCTTGTCGTCTTTGAGTTTTGTCTTCTCGCTGAGTATCACGATCTATAAGATGTTATTTATTCGAGGCTAAAGTTTAACTAAACTGGCCTGTACATTAAAACATTGTTGTTAAAATGGAGTTAAAATATTTTGCCAGATTAGATGTTGAGTCAATTATAGCAACCGGACTGGATTACATGAAGGTAAAAGGATGTAGAAGAGAGTAAAACCCGGATATTCCGAACGGATATTCCTGTGTTCTCTAAAACTCATAAACCTTTTCACGGGCACCTGAAAGTGCAGATCTGACGGACAAGTTACCGCTTGATCCGGTTCAATCAATCACGCGAACAGTGTTAGCAATAATAACTGTTCTATACTTAGGCAATTCTATGTTATGTATACGATACCCATAACATTTACGTTGCTCCTAATATTTGTTGTAAAGCTGTAAACATAGCATAGATTTACATAACAAATGAAATGCTGTCCCAAATTAAGCATCTAACACAATGACTTGTACACGTTCAGATTTAACGCGCTAAATAACATGAAACACGATATCTTAATGTAGATGTATTGCAGGAACAGAGATATGGGAATTGGGTAATTATATATATATATATATATTATGTTAAGTACTTACATTTAAAACAAAAACATAAATTTTATTCAATAATTGAGTTATTTACCTTATTGTTTTAGGGCTTGTTTAAACTAGAAAAATGTATAAAGTACTTTGTTGAATGTGACAACAAAACTTGTTTATTTAGGATAAATCAGAATAAAACTTTAAAAACTCGCATTGGTTTTCAACTGGTTGGTACAGTTACAATTATGCCAGAATAACTTAGTGAAACTTGTTTGTATATATTCAACTTTTTATTCTCTTTTATGCGACATAAACAACTCTTTATGTAGTTGTCGCTTAATGATAAATTTCGGCGTTTATATAACATTAAAGTTCTGGGTTCGATTCCCGCAAAGGACACAGCATTAGGTACAAAACCAACTCAAATCTATCGTTATTGCCCGTTATTACTACACGAGTATAAATACTAAAATAAAAGTGTTAATTGAATATATACATATTCAATATTTTACATGTTATCCAACGAGAGAAAAAACGTAAAACCTCCGCTAATTTGGAAAATGAAGAAATTGAGAAGCAGCTTACATACTGTAAAAAAAAAAATCTCCATTTCTGCTCGAGGTTCAGTTCAGAGAGGTATTGTAATTGCGAAGAGCGAAAGTAAGCAACTTGAGAATTGCACCAATTATATTTATTTGCTTCTCAACACTTGGACTGTTTTATGACTTTTTGTCACGTCTGTAACTTCGGCCAGTAGTATTTGCTGTTAAGTTTCACTTAATTTGTCTGAGATGTTTGATGTATACATTTTTGAAATACGTGAACATTAAAATAAGTATCCATTTTTCATGTATAGCCCATGAGTGTGTTTTTTTCACGCGCTTTGTGTTTCGATATTCTGTTGTATTTTAAATGCTATGATTGTTTTCTTTTTATATTTTGTACTTTTTTACATATTACTTACATTAAAACTAACTGTAAAATACTTTATCCTAATTCAATACTAATTACATTAAAGATTTGACACTTTAGGCGAAACGAGGAATCAGCTTAATTCTACTTTAATGTTGATACAAATTAAACGTACATTTATATTCTATGGCGAAAACGTTGCCTGAAACGTTTTTAGTGCTTACACACATGGATATATGAAATACAGTTGCATACTGTATCTTAAGTCAGTTCTTAAAATTGTATAAATATATCAATAAAGACAAATATCTTAATATATCTCTGTTTATTCCGTCTACAGGATTTCCAGAGAACAACATTATTAATCCACTCTAATATAGATATACCCCCCCAGTGGCACAGCGGTATGTCTGCGGACTTACAACGCTATGAACCGGGTTTCGATACCCGTAGTGGGCAGAGCATATAGCCCATTGTGTACATTTGTGCTTAATTTCAAAGAAACAAACAAATCCTACACTAAATGTTTCATACCACCCACGCTAGTGAGATATCACTAATTACATTTTACTATAGCGATGTCACAATAGACAGAATATAATAAAAAGAGAAGGATGTAAACAAAGATGATGCGTTAGTTTTCTTTTTCTGATATCTTTCCACAAATTATCCGTTTCCCATCACCTTATACCTGACCTGGGATCGCGTATTTCAGCCATGGGGGAGTTCTAACGTAGAGTAGTTTTTTTGGTATATATATAAACCCATGCTGTTATGGTAAGTATAAAACATTCATAATACGTTCAATCCACGCTAAGGGGTGTGAAATACTGGTGTGGTTAAAAATAAGCGGATTGTTCCTGTTTTTTTCTAATTTGTTTTACTTTACTTTACCACTATCCAGAGAAGAGAATTAATTTTTCACGTTTCTGAAGCTATATTCTTAAAGGTAGACAATGTAATGAGCGTCTCCATGTGTACAAGATGGTTGAAACGTTAAAAAACTACCAATTCGAATCTCGGGTACACTCAATCGCTCCAAAATTCAAAAGCATACAAGACAAAATCGACAAACAATATAATCTACTTTACGGTTTCTATGAATTGTTGGTCAACTTTTATAACGCATGTATTTGTTCAACTCATTACGCTTTGGAATAAAGTTTTGAAGCGGGTTAAAAAAATAAACAAACTTCTTCAACTACGAAACGTGGCTGAGTAATATAGATATTGTTTGACCCGTGTGCTGCATGGTAAAAGTCTATTTATAATGGCCAGTGACTAAATGACTGTTAAAATAAGTCTTTTTGTATGGTATTATCAGTAATTAGTAGGATACAGAAGTATAACATTAAGATCCGGTTGCGATTCAAAATAGTAAGCTTTAGTACAACACAACCATAAACATAGCGTACTACTCAAACTGTCCATAAGTATACGTAACACATTTGTATAGATGTCGGCAGGTGAGTCAAGTCAGTAACGAAACGTTACTGAATTTCAAATTTGTCATCGATTCAACTGCACAGGTGAATCAACAGAAACTGTAAGTAATTTCTACCTGTTCTCACGAATACGTAGAGCAAGCACGTGCCGCACGCGTTTTGACGGAAGGGGTTTATATTTGGTTTTATTTGAACTTCCTGTAACTCAGCCTGATTGGGTCGGGTGCACGTGTGTATCTCTGGTGGCAACATAAAGCGTATAATTTGCTGCCCTGTCCCTCTACACTGCTCGGTTTTATCATACTTTCCATCATTATTTCCCTATGAATTTACTAAGAGCTACTGCAAGCCTTATGTCTGCCCTAGCATGACTACTAATATGTGTAGTGTGTTTGGAATACGTATCGTAAAGATGACGAAGCTGCTGAAAAATACGACTCATTAAGATCAATGCAACGTGATTGAACTAGGAAGTCTAATTGTTTCTATGGCAATAGCCTACCTGTGTCTACAAAATAAAGAACACTCATTTCCAACTAATCGTTTTATAAATGTGCTTATAATTAGGACTTAAAAGTGTATGGCAACAAGAAAAGCTGCGTTTTTATAAAGAGCAACAACCCCTTGAAACTCGTGCGACAACCGATCATGCAACATGATGCTATGAAAGAACAGGGGAAATCTAGATGTTTACACAGTGTTAGAAAATATGAAATTTTTCAAGTAAAATAACGTTATACGATTTATAAATGTCAAACAATAACTTGGGTGACAGCATCATAAACAACAGGATATCTTTCAAACTTGTGATCTAATGTCCCATCGCCATGTGCTTTCAAACGTACGAAAAACAGCGTTTCTATCGACTGTCTTATAAGTATTGAATACGGGGTTAACTATATAGACATTGAAAGATAGAATACGAAAATATACTATAGTCCAAAATGTGACGAAAATATTTTTTCTTTGCAGAAGTTGAAGTTACTGTAGGGGTCATCATTAAACTTCTTACTTCCTATAAATTACCGACTTGTCAAAGCACCGTTTACTACTAGTGGGCCACGTATTGTATCATATTGAATAATCTTATGTTTTGCTTGATTCAATGCTTTGATTAAAGAACTGACCTTAAGTTATGAGCCAATAACACGTGGATTAACAAAACTCCCATGGCCTACCTTACTGAAAAAGCATTAACTGATCTGTTTCAATTATAGATGTCTTCTTTGTTAAGTGTTTTTTGTTGCTGTTTTATTTTAAGCTTTCTCATCTTACAGTGTTTGATTGCTTTTCTATGAATTTCAGTTACAACATATTACATTGATCTTAGAGTCTTTACAGGAGTCTTAGAGTCTTTTTTATGAAAATTGCAATTCATTTTCAATAATTCACACTTGGCTCTTTGTTTTTCAATAATTCACACTTGGCTCTTTGTTTATCAATATAATTCGCACTGGGCTCTTCGTTTAGATAATTTAATGCAAGTGTTAATGTTTTTCTTTCTGGTTGATATTATTTGAACGCGCGTTTGCATTCCATAATCTAGACGTATTTCAGAGAATAATAATATTGATGAACATTCACCACACGTGTTTGGACTATACTTGAAGGAAGGACTAGATCTCTGCAATCAGAGGGGTTGATAAGCTCTAGGGTAAAGTACTTCTAAGGCCAGTAATCAGTACAAAGGTGAAAGTTTCTAAAGATATGGGAGCTTTGAAAAGCTTGACCCTGTTGAAGGTCAAATGGAGTATACGTGCTTATAGGAAGTACCAATCACTCTCAGTCTCCCATTCTCATGTAGGTGTATGTGAGTTCAATTATAAACAGTTGATCTCCGAAAATGTCATAAAATTAAACTTAAATACAGAATCTTTGGTTAGTTTATTATAGCAAACACATGTCAAATTTTCACCATCTTTAATTCGATGCGCAATGATACGTTTTCTTTTAATTTCTGCTGTTTATCTAGAAGAAGCTATGGAAAGTTACTGTCAGAATGAAACCATAGTTTTAATCTTAAATCTCTTGTAAAACTAACCCACTATCTCTGATTTAATTCACACGAAGGTTGCATTGTCTCAGCTATCTTTCGTTTCCTTTCTCTGCTAAACGTAGTTCTCATTCTGAGACGTAATTTAAACATATACAATTCGTGTCAATCGTTATCTTAAAGTGACATATAGTGTGATTGACATATTTTATACATTCTTCTTTGTTTCACTCTTAACTTCTGAAAATAATATAGGTTTCAATTGTAGCGCATATTCATAAAATTAATGCAGTATTCACTTTAGTATTTATTGTTTTGTGTTATTAAGTATAAAGCTACTGAACGGGCTATTTCAACTGTGTCCACCTTGGGTATCGAAACCCGATTTTTAGCCTAATACGTTTAGAGATCTACCGAAGAGACACTTGAGGGTTTAATATCTGTTACTAGGCTATTGATTTCGATCTATCTGTTTTCTATTATCTAAAATCCATGTAGCGTTTGGTTTACATAATCTGTAGGTGACATGTGGTATCCTGTTCACAGACATCGACAGATTCGATATGAATCTCAACAATAGTGAAGTAATAATTCACAGTAATGATTTAAACCGAACCCTTGAAATTATTTGTATATATTTATAGCTCACAAGCCTATCGTTTATATAAATATATACAGGTATATATATATATATGTGTGTGTGTGTGTGTGTATCAGTGTCACGATAGTTCAG
>NW_013667267.1:243065-244808 GCF_000517525.1 Limulus polyphemus | reverse complement strand
ACATGTGGTATCCTGTTCACAGACATCGACAGATTCGATATGAATCTCAACAATAGTGAAGTAATAATTCACAGTAATGATTTAAACCGAACCCTTGAAATTATTTGTATATATTTATAGCTCACAAGCCTATCGTTTATATAAATATATACAGGTATATATATATATATATATATATATATATATGTGTGTGTGTGTGTGTGTGTGTGTATCAGTGTCACGATAGTTCAGTAACGTTTAATGTTAATATCATCGGTAGAGACTTCTGTTAATTTTAGTCAATGAATATCAGTTCGCTGATGACAAAAATGACAGTACATTTACAACATGTCACGAATAAAATATAAACAAAATAAGATTGTAAGAAACTTACTGGTAACTATAAATTTAACATTTCATATACTAATTAAAACATATCTTTACAGTTACTTGTCTTACAAGCTAAGAAACACCACAATGATTGTTATTCTAAAGTGGATTGTCGAAAACCGGCCATTTCATGTGAAAGAAAAAGATCCATGAAGGTACAGAACTGTGCCTTTATAGCTCAAAAATATCTGAAATATAATATTTTCGTATATACATAGCAAAAGAACAAAATATCATCGTTCGAATTCCATTCTGGATTTATCGAAATATGGAAATTTTACGTAGTTCATGCAATGATTACGATTGACTTTTCAATACAGAATTTCAGATTTTAGATTACCATAACCATGTTTCTTTCTGGAATGCTGTCCTGAAGAAAGTATCAGACTGTCACAATCAAAGAGGAAGGTGTGTTTTCTAAGGAATGCTGTCTTGAAGAAAGTATCAGACTGTCACAATCAAAGAGGAAGGTGTGTTTTCTAAGGAATGCTGTCCTGAAGAAAGTATCAGACTGTCACAATCAAAGAGGAAGGTGTGTTTTCTAAGGAATGCTGTCCTGAAGAAAGTATCAGACTGTCACAATCAAAGAGGAAGGTGTGTTTTCTAAGGAATGCTGTCTTGAAGAAAGTATCAGACTGTCACAATCAAAGAGGAATGTGTGTTTTCTAAGCAATGCTTTTTGAGAAAGTTTCAGACTATCACACGTAAACAGAAACGTATGATAGATTTATCATATGTACAAGTTTATGTCATCCATCTTCCGAGTGTTTGTTTCCTAATTGCATGAAATGAAAGGAAACCATTATTATATCACACCTTCTTTGACGGAATTCTGAAACTTAACAATACTCAGTGACCTCGTTAGTTTTCATGCTTTGACGTTTCTGCATTATTTTAAGCAAAACATGACTTTATTTTAATTAAATTTATCCTCGCGCCCCTCTCACATTCGATAATACAAATCCTTAAGGCTATTAAAAAATTAATAGAAATAATTTCGCACATTTCAAAATTGCCGAAACTTTGTTTGTTTTTTATGCTGACAAAGGATTAGATTACATTTTCCCCGCTATTTTTGAGAACATTAGCGGTGTAGACCTGTTTTATTATTATTATTTAGCGGCGAGTTGAGCTGCAAATCTTGCATTTTTCCGGCTAAAGAAAAGGTGATAAAACGGTTTTCATGAATTTGAAAGTGCATCTAATGTTCAGATATAGATAGGTATCCTATATACACCATATACATCAATTCATTAAAGCCTTTTCAGCTGATGTAATGTGAAAACAGAACTCAACGCTAATAAAAGGAGAAATCACGACTACTGTGTTATGTTCGGAATTTTAAATTAATTTGCGTATATATATATATATTTT
>NW_013667267.1:234968-243044 GCF_000517525.1 Limulus polyphemus | reverse complement strand
CATAAACAAAAAAAAAATATATATATATATATATTTAGTTATTCAAAAATTTAAAAAAATCTTTATTTTTCTTTTTAAAAACAAAAAAAACACCACGTTTAAAAGTCGATTGGTTTATAAATTTACATAATATTTGTCTTAAAAACATAATTCTAAATTCGGTAACCTTAGTATCGTCTCAAAATAACAAAGCAGTTTCTTGGTGGCATGTACGTGCTCGACCAATAAACTCAAAACGTTGTAACAACACATTCTAAACTAAAGATGTAATTTAATTTTCAAAAACGAAGAATTCCCTGAATGCCCATTGTTGAAAGATGGTGGTATAATCTACTTTACTATGGATATCAATACTAACTGTAATGAGAAATACGTTAACAAAGACCGTTAACTTGAGATTAAATAACTAGACAAAATAAAACGGAAAGTTAGTTGAAAATAGGTAAAAATATAAGAAAAATTGTATATAATAAGAATAGTTTTCTCAAGGAAAAAAAGTAATATACGATGGAAAAAGTTCACTTTAAAGGCAGTTGAATTTCAACATATTTCGGACTTATATTTCATTGTTATTAACCATAAGGTTACACAATGGGTTATCTATTATCTGCCAACATCAGGTGTCGAAACTCAGAATTTAGCATTATAAGCTCTCAGACATACTGCTGAGGCACCGGGAGTCGTTTCGGACATAGATACTTCATTAAATGCCCCCCCCCCCACAGTGGCACAGCGGTATGTCTGCGGACTTACAACGCTAGAAACCAGGTTTCAATACCCATGGTGGACAGATCACAGATAGCCCATTGTGTAGCTTTGTGCTCAACTTCAAATAAACAAACAAACTTCATTAGATAGAGTCTAAAAGTCGATAATACAAATCGCAATAGAATAACAATTTACCGGAAACAATACAACTGAGTGCATGGGACATTGGTCATAAATAAACATAGAATCGCATAAATTTTATTCACTATATTTATTTTGTTTCAAAAAATAACATTTTTATTTCAATTTTCAACTTTTCGTGCGACTTTTTTTCCTCCTCTTGTTTTCTATAGGAAAAGTTACTTAACTGTACACACATTAAGTTTACCATGAACTACCTAAGAAGAAAGATATATTTTATTACGCTTTCATAGTGTTTAGTACAACATTTTAATTAAAAACTAAGGTTACTTAAAGTGGTATAAATGGTTAAAATCATAAATAATATTCAACTTTAAACTGGTACACAATTAAAAACATTTTATTTAGGCTTATCTATGGCCTTCAAAAAGTTGACGACTCTACATGTTTCGACGTCAACTTTTTGAAGGCCATAGATAGGCCTAAATAAATGTATTTTAATTGTGTACCAGTTTAAGGTTGAATATTATTTATGATTTTAACTTCGTACACAAGTGCCAAAATACTATAATTGGTATAAATGGTGTTTGATCTAACCTTTAGTATGTACAGCAGAGGGAAAATATGTGACAATCTAAGATGTTGTAACGATTTTTAATGGTACAACAAAAAGCAGACAATCCTGTACACTAGGCACCAGATAAGGTTGTATACCAGGCACTACACAGAGTTGTACAGCGGGAAACAGACAAGGTTGTACAACAGGTACTACACAAAGTTATAAAATAGGCACTAGACTAGATTGTACAGTAGGCAACGTACAAGGACGTATATCAGGTAAAAACGAGGTTGTACAGCAGGCACTATAAAATAATGTAGAACAAACCCGAGTCAAGGCTGTAAAATAGGTTCCACACGAGGTTGCACTGTAGGAACTAGGCAAGATTTTACAAAAGTTGTATGGTAGCTACATGACAGAGTTTTACAATAGGCGCCCAACTTGGGTGTACAATACACATTAGACACGGTTATAAAATAGGCACCATACGTGGGTGTAGAGTATGCATCAGACAAAGATGTGTAGGAGGCAACAAGCAAGGTTCTACAAGAGGCTCTAAAAACAGCTGTACACAAGACAACATACAAGGTTGTTATACATCAGGTACTAATTAAATTATACAGCAAGCACCAGATATGGCTGTATATCGGGCACAAATAAGATTGTACAAGAAGTACTACACTGAATTGCACAGCAGGCACCAGACTAGATTATAAAGCAGGCACTTTACAAGTTTGTAAACAAGGTTGTAAAATACACCTCAGGCAAAGCTGTACTGAAGAGATCAGCCAAAGTACATCACGCACCAAAAAAGGTTATTTAGCAAACAGTAGACAAGGTTGTAAAATAGAGTTTGGCGAGGTTGCATAGCAGACACTAGGCAAAGGTGTATAGCAGACAAAAACAAACTTGTATAAGAGACATTAAATAGGTTGTACAACAGGCACCAGACAAGGTTGTACAGCAGGCACTAGACAGGGTTGTACAGCAGGCACTAGACAGGGTTGTACAGCAGGCATTAAACAGGGTTGTACAGCAGGCACTAGACAGGGTTGTACAACAGGCACTAGACAGGGTTGTACAGCAGGCACTAGACAGGGTTGTACAGCAGGCACTAGACAAGGTTGTACAAAAGGCACCAGGCAAGGTTGTACAGGAGGTACGAGACTTAATTGTACACCAGGTAACAGACAAGGTTGTATAACAAGCAACAGACAAGGTTATACAGCAAGTACCATGTAATGTTATACAGCAGGCACCAAACCATGTTCTACAGGAAACACAAGACAAGGTTGTAAAGCAGGCATTAGATAAGGTTGTACAGAAGGCACCCAGCATGTTTTTACTGCAGGTACCAGGCAAGTTTCTACTGTGGATACCCAGGGGTGTACGATATACACTATATTAGGTTATGGTGCAGACACTATCCACGGTTGTATTGCAGGCACTAGACAAAGTAGTACAGTGAGACACCATACAAACGTGTATAGCAAGCACCAGGCAAGGTTGAACAGCAGGCTGTGCAGTCAGTTGTTTTTCATTTGTGAAAAGCTTGTCGAAACATCGTGCATTTGTTACGTATAATAAACTTTCTTTCATTATCTATTCAAGTCGTCTCCTATTTCTTTGGAATGAAAAGCCAATAAATATACGTAAGATATTAAATATACTAGAATATTATACTATGGTTAGCTCCAAAACACAATTAGAAGAAGGGATACATTGAATATTACCGAGAAATATTTTATAGTTGACGATGATTTAGAAGTAATTTTATTGTATCCAGGAATTAGTGTCGAAAAGTCTTTCTTTCTTTCTGAATATGATCTATGAATCTGGAAAAGCGTGTAACCTTCTAATAAAACATATTTCAATATTAGATACCCTACTTTACAAAGTAAGTGTGATAACTTCGATAAAATGGATATTATAATACAATGTAAAATATCAAGGGTGTGAAATATTTGTTTAATATCATAAATATGACAATAAGGAGATTCCCGAAATCCTGTTATTGAGGGAAAATGAAAAAAGAAAACCAAACTGGATAAAGTAAGGTTAAGAAGCTCTTTTTTTACACGTGAATTTGGTTAGGTACGAGAACCATGCAGACATCTTAAATCAAAATTATCTTATAATGACTAAAACAGTGAACTGAAGACTGTTATACCCCACCCACCCCTACAAAATAGTTTGGTAATTATGGAAGACGAAACTCATATTTATTAGTTTTTAAATCTGATCATGACCTTGAATAAACTTGTTTCGAATTTTTTTCAACTTCAAAGGCTCTACATTAACAAAAACATAAATTTCAAACGATAATTCTAAGCCTAAAACTGGATGTTATGTTTGTTCACCAGAACCGTGGTTTCCTTCTTGCATTAGTACAGTGAAACAGTTATCAAGTCGTGGTATTTGGACATGGATGGTTTTCAAATATCAGGTCGTGGTATTTGGACATGGGTGGTTTTCAAATATCAAATCGTAGTATTTGGACATGGATGGTTTTCAAATATCAAGTCGTGGTATTTGGACATGGGTGGTTTTCAAATATCAAATCGTAGTATTTGGACATGGATGGTTTTCAAATATCAAGTCGTGGTATTTGGACATGGGTGGATTTCAAATATCAAATCGTAGTATTTGGACATGGATGGTTTTCAGGTATCAAGTCGTGATATTTGGACATGGGTGGTTTTCAAATATCAAGTCGTAGTATTTGGTCATGGATGGTTTTCAGGTATCAAGTCGTGGTATTTGATCATGGATGGTTTTCAGGTATCAAGTCGTGGTATTTGGACATGGGTGGTTTTCAGGAATCAAGTCATGGTATTTGGTCATGGATGGTTTTCAGGTATCAAGTCGTGGTATTTGGTCATGGGTGGTTTTCAGGTATCAAGTCATGGTATTTGGTCATGGATGGTTTTCAGGTATCAAGTCGTGGTATTTGGTCATGGATGGTTTTCAGGTATCAAGTCGTGGTATTTGGTCATGGATGGTTTTCAGGTACATAACTTATGCAGGCATGGATAGCTTTTAGCACAATCCGGATTATTTGTTTAATATTTTTGATAAAACTTTCTTTCTGTAGTGTATGTTAAAGATGAGCGTGTATAACTTGCAAAATAAATCCTTTTATTTAGATTAACGTAGCCCTTTAAGGCATTTGTTAATACCAAAGATTTTAATGTGTTAATATGCGTAAACTTCAAGAAACATACCTCTGTTTGTTTTGATAAAACTTTCAAATCACGTTTATATCTCTATATGTAAAATGTATTTCTAGCAGAACCTTTGTATTTTTTTTGTTTTTGTTTTATTTCAGATATCACACTTTTTTTAAGTGTGAAAATAATTATGCTTGTCACCTTTTTATTACACAATTCTTGTAGAACAGACAAACTTAGAGCTGATAGTTCTTGTTGACAAGCAAGTTCATAGTTCCACATTCTGCACGTTGAGTATAGAGGTATCCACATTCTGCACGTTGAGTATAGAGGTATCCGCAGTGCAGACTGTTCAAATATATCACTTTTATCTACTAAGGTAACACACGTGTACCCTAAGTGTGCACCAGATGTTTATTACAAACACAGACTATTATCAAACCAACTGGCATGTTCTCCTAATCGCTAATTCGATTTCTTGGAAATTATCAGTCAGCAACCTCACAAAGTGTTGCTTATCCTTTTAAGCTGATACCACAAATTTGTGGTTACAATCTCAGCATTACGAATGTTTGTAGTTTATATATATATGGACAAGGATTTTAATCTGCAAGTATCCCATAAAACACGTAGAAGTAACGTAAAAGAAAGCACGCATATATATATGTGACATGCTTCTTAAAAAAACATTAAAATCGGACTTAAGTTTGTTACTGTAATTAATCAGTTATTTCATACTTTTTAGTGGAGTTACAAAACCTCGTAATTAATTCTAAATTTTGCGTTTTATTTGAAAACGTTATTTATTTTGTAATGAATATTAAAAACATCTTTAATGCTGATGTTTCGGAATTTCCTTAAATTCTATAATCAGCGTTAATATCTCTAAAAAAAAGTTCATAATATTCGAACTACAAAAAAACAACATTAGCATTGGGCGTATTTTCGTATTAGTCGGAAATTCCGAAACGCCGTATTAAAGATTCTTGAAAAAATTATTTTAATACAGTTCATAATATACAATGTTATAATTGCGGGGGAGAATCAAATAATTTGTTTGGATCCTTGTTTTAAACATACATTATAATACTCGACATCACCAGATGCAAACCTACCATTGTTTTCATGGTTACTCAGTTTGGTATTAAAATCATTATTCAAAAATATTTCTACCTCATTATACATGTATCTAAAACTAAAAATAATATTAGTTAAGATGAGAATACCGTTCACAGTAAAACGTTTCGTTTTATGCTCTTTACTCAGTGTAAATTCTACCGTAGCGCTACGTGTATTTTTAAGGTATAACGAACAGTGAGCATTTTTAATACAAACTATCAGTGACATGTCCTTGTTGTTACGCTAGTAGTGTGTTCCTGAAGGCGTATGGGACTCTTGAAATGCAAGCCTACATTACCAGAATAACCGTGTTCTCCGAGAGCGCACGTTTTCAGATTCAGACTAATGAATGGCATCAGAAATTACATTTTTGATGTACAACAGAAATGGGTGGAGTTCTATGACGAATCCCAATATCTGAAACACGTATTTATGAACGTTTGTGTCTAACTAAAAATCAGATTAGCCTCATTATCAAATTATTGTAGAGAAACTATTGACAACTCTAATAAATTTCATGCTGGCTAGCTACATGGGTCTAACAGGATTTTGAAAATTTAAAAATGTTTAACCCCAGACACGAAGTTAATGAGATTTTGAAAATATAATAGTGTTTATATCCAAACAGGAGGTTAAAGGGGTCTGGAAAGTTTAAATGTATTTATGTCCAAGCCCCCCAGTGGCACAGCGGTATGTCTGCGGACTTACAACGCTAGAATCCGGGTTTCGATATCCGTGGTGGGCAGAGCACAGATAGCCCACTGTGTAGCTTTGTGCTTAATTACAAACGAACGAACGAACAATTTATATCCAAACACGGGATAAATTGGATCTGAAAATTTTAGTAATATTTATGTCCAAACATGACGTTAATGGGATCTGAAATGTTTAATAATCTTTATATTCAAACGTTGTATTAACTGAATCTAGAAAATTTAATAATTTTTGCACTAAAACAGGGGGTTAATGATATGTGGAAAGTTTAATAATCTTTATATCCAAATATGGAATTAGTTTAATCTAGAAAAGATAACATTCTTTATACCAGAACATGGGTTTAATGGAATTTGAAAAGTTTAATAATCTTTATATTCAAATATTGAATAAATAGCATCAGGAAAATTTAATATTATTTATATTCAAATACGGATGGATCTAGAAAGTTTAATAATCTTTATATCCAAACATTCGATTAATGGAACCTGGAAAAATTACATTCAATGAGATTTTGGAAAGCTTAATAATCTTTATGTCCGACATAAAATAAATAAGATCTTTAAGGTTTAATAGCCTATGTCCAAACATGACATTAAGGGAAGTTTAATATAACTTTTATGCCAAAATAAAAGGTGCTAAACCCTTTTAGTACAAAATAACCTGCGTTCTGATGCGGAGCTCAAAGGCTATGTCATGATTCACAGAGGCTCCAATGTATCAATAAAGCACCTTCATTATCTACAATTGCTTCTGTGCCCAGCCTAAGAGGGGTCCTTTAGGACATCTGCCTGAAGCACATGTATGCCAAGTTTAGTTCTACTAGTTTTAGAGGTGACGCTCCAGGTTCCCAAGAGGGGCCCAAACACAAAATCCGATGCCAGGGTCGAGTTAAACGACTCTGAAAACCTACTTCTAGACCTTCATCTTTCCTGGCTCCCCATAGGGGGGCTACACCATATAGATAAGGACACCCCCGGGCCATCAGAGTCCACCTGCCAAGTTTGGTCCTGCTAGCTCCAAAATTGTGGAAGGAGTTCGCAGACAAACAAACCAATTCACAAATAAATTCGCATACAACGTGGATTATAGCCTGTACCAGTTTCAGCTCCAGGTGCGTAGAATGATGATGAATGCCACAAGAACCGACTCGAGCGTTGTCTTTGTCTTCCTTATGTTGTTTATTTTTAATATAATGTTCTTGTGATCTGAAACCAAGTTCACAATACTACATGCGACAAAAATGAGCATAGGAGTAGGTTATGTAAATCTAATCCCAGAGCTATGATCTTATAGATTTATAAGGTTAGTGGGATTTTCAAACGACAATGCCGTGATATTATTAACTAGGTTAAAGACTACAAGTTAGAACGTAACTGTCAAAAATAAATATTTTTTTACAAAACAAGTTTAAATATTAACTTGATTATACAATCACCAGAATAGCAAAACACGATCACTAGTCTTATTGAAACAGTAGGCACTTCAACTGTTTGTAAATTTACAAACAATATATCTGCTTAACAAAACAGTGGAAAGAAATGACTTAAAATCAATTCTATAAAACGCAAACAGAAAATAATTCAATTGAAATCTTAAAATATAATATAATTTGAAAAGATCAAAAACACTCACAGTTATTGATGCAAGTTAGAGAAACCTTTC
>NW_013667267.1:226925-233968 GCF_000517525.1 Limulus polyphemus | reverse complement strand
GACTAGCATGTTTGGTGGGACGGGGATTCGAACCCGCGACCCTCAAATTGCGAGTCGAGCGCCCTAACCACCTGGCCATGAGATTGTCTGTATTATATAAAACGTATTTATTCTAAAGCTCTCCTCTCTTTTTTTTCTAATTTAATAGAGCCAGGTTGTAATTCGAATCAAATCTGTGTTCATTATTATAAGGATTACAGTGCATAATATTCGAGTAATAAGTTCCTCCGAATTAAATGATAAATGAAAATACACAATAGTCCAATATTTTTGTCAAACCATATTTACTGAAATGGAACAGTGCTAGCATTTTCAATAATTCGGGCAGGTTTGAGTTTTCGAATAAGAACTAAATTAAATCTGTTTCTCGTTGGAGATTACCAGAAAACAAAAAATAAGCAGTAATAAAATAGCATAAGTATTGATATATCTTCGCCAAATTAACTAAATTAAATCTGTTTCTCGTTGGAGATTACCAGAAAACAAAGAATACGCAGTAATAAAATAGCATAAGTATTGATATATCTTCGCCAAATTAACTAAATTAAATCTGTTTCTCGTTGGAGATTACCAGAAAACAAAGAATACGCAGTAATAAAATAGCATAAGTATTGATATATCTTCGTTAAATTTTTTCTTTTTTATTATGGCTTTGTAGTTGGATAATTTTGAATGCAACATTAGAAAGAGAATGAAAGGAAACAGCCTTGAAATTCACATTTAGAACAAAAGAGTTATGAAGCGGTTGCCTACAAAATTGTTAGTGAATAAATTATTTCGACACCCTACTGGTGAGATGGTCCGTAAAGCATTGACGTTGTTGAAAGAGAATATTTTTTTAACTTTTTTTTTCCTCACCTGGTGAAGTTTACAGTGTCTAGTTCTAGTGTCAAACAAAAATCTGTAGTGTTTCACTATTCAGTGGGGGGTCGGGAACTCACTTTAGCTACTGGTTCTCAGCACATCTCCGTGGTTCGTTTTATCATTGACCCCACTGGATTCATCGGGTGGCTTATAACACACCTGTATCGTCTTTCTTTTTTCTTACATTTTTGGAGAGGATTTTACACCCACACTTTACCAACAACAGTTTACGATCAGCGGCTTGAAATGCATTAAAGGTATTTTACGCACTCCGGCTGTTCTAAAAACTTCCCAACTCCCCTCTCTCTTCAATCTCGTTAAATGAAGCTTATGGCTTGATTTTCAATTGTGGAAAAAAACTCTTTACCAAAGAAATGTGTCGACACATGTATATGACCTTATAATCCTTATGTAAGAATACGATACTAATAAAATTATAACGACTTGACATCGTAAGGCTTCCATGTACATGCTTCTCGCTTTTAATAAAACCTGTGTTATTTACACGATAAACAAGATAAAGCATGTCGAGAGCTATACAAGAAACTAGCAATGTGTTGGTTGGGTCGTTTTTATTGATCACATATATAATACGTTATTATATCTTTAATGTTTTGAAAGTACAATAAATATTTTTTCTATTGTACTATCTAGCGATCAAGAATTAATTTCTTGAATAATAATCAATTTCACATGTCCGGGATAGCTTTCAAGCCATGTTACAGCTACTGTTCTCAAATAATAAACAAATAAACAGGTATAATAACTGTAATAACTGTACAACCTTATAACCGAACTCCCTTGTTAAGGTTTGATCTACTTACATTAACAATAAAAATAGTATTTTTTTCTATAAAATTCAAAGTAGCAATCTGCGACTAAATTAACTTATTCTACTGAAAGTTTGGAACAGCCAACTATTTTTAAAAAAACCCGTACTTTATTTTGTATTAGTATTTTAAAGTTAGTTGGTCTATTCTAATGTCCGTAACTCGAAAACTAATAATAAAAAAGCTATGGCGTTTGGTAGATGAGCTAATGAGGGGATGGAAATTTTAACCAATATATACTAGTCGAGAAATTTGCACGGTTACCATGTCAACAATGTTCGATATGATCATCATTCATGTACAGTTTCGTTTGCACTCGTGAAATAAACAGTTGAGCGAAACTGTCTGATTTTCAAGTCATGTGCTATTTTTCAAGTCTTCCAAGGTAGCGAACACGTTTTAAACAATATTTTAGTTATTTTAAGGTAGTACACATGTTGTACCTGTTGTTGTGTGCTACCTCACGATACACCAGTGACTTGTTTTATTGGGAAATACTCATTAATCTATACTAGATAACAAATTTGAGCCATAAATTATCTCACAAACATTTGCTTTCTGCATAGTTCGTTGGAGTTGAGAGGCGATGGGTGCGTAAAGGTGCATCCTACCTCATTCCACTTTATGCCTACTAGGTAAACCCCATCACGGCTAAGAGACGACTATAGTACTCGACACAGCTCATCCTTCTGGGTAAGGGACAACCGAAGAGCAAACTCGCTTGGCACAAAACTTGACATGGCGTAGATATAGCCATTGAAATCGCATTACCACTGACGTGAATATACCTACTTTTAAAAGCAATAAAGATATAATATAAATTTTGATTTTTAGTTGGAGCTAATATATTTTCATGGTGGAACTGGAACTGCCATCCTGAAAGGCACCTAATGAGTTCACGGGTCAGATTCAGATATAGTTGCTCCTAATTTTTAAATCACTGAATAAAGTGAGAAGGTAGCCAGCCAGCTAAACCCGACGTCAAAAGGGCTTTGACTGTTCTTTCAATTGATTTGGTTTGAATTTCGTGCAAAGCTACACGAGGGCTATTTGCGTTAGCCATCCCTAATTTAGCAGTGATAGGCTAGAGGGAAGGCAGCTAGGCAACACGGGTACCGCCAACTCTTTTACCAACGAATAGTTGGATTAACCGACACATTATAACACCCCCACGGCTGAAAGGGCGAGTATATGCCCGGACAAAAATTGGCATCCGTGACCCTCAGATTGCGAGTCGAGCGCCTTAACCACTAGGCCATGCCAAGCTTCTCTTTCAATTTAATAACGAGATGCCTCGAATCCCGGACCTTTTGATCCATTGGTGTCTAATTTGTTTTCATGTTAAAACTAAAGCGATTTGTTGTTTTTAACAGTAAAAAACCTTACATTTTACAGCCTGAAAACTAAATTTTATAGTCCAAAATACATAATTGTCAATTAGTATAAGAAAGACACTTAGAGTTACGGGAATAATGTGAATGCTTATTGGAGATAATATGTTGATCTTCCCTTTTGAAGTTTTCCTTGACACCGGAACTAAATCTTTCTCAGGGTATTTTTGCAAACTACTTGCGATTGAAGCGCCTCCTTTTCTAAACTGCTAAATTTCAAATACCCGAAGAAAAAAAAAGAAATTTTAAACTTCAAGTTATTAATAATTTTTATTTCCAAGCATTTTCGTGATTTAAGGACTGACCCTTTTTTGGATTTTATAAATCAAAACATCAAAAAAATTCGTTTTTAACATCGAAACTTAATTGGAAGTTTTACTAAACTAAGCTTTGTTTACAGCAAATGGAAGTGTGTAACATTAATCAGATTTAACAATTATAACTTGTTTTATTATATTTCTTTCTCTCTTTCTACATATATATGGGCCTGGCATAGTCTGCTGGTTAAGGCGCTCGACTCGCAATCTGCGGTTTCGGGTTCGAACACCCGTCACTAAGCATGCTCACCCTTTCAGCCGTAGGGGCATTATAATGTGACAATCAATCCCATTTTCCGTTGGTAAAAGAGTTGGCGGTGGGTGGTGTTGCTTAGCTGCATTCCCTCTAGTCTATGACTGCTAAATTAGGGATGGCTAGCGCATATAGTCCTCGTGTAGCTTTGCGCAAAATTCAAAACAAACCAATATATATATTGTTTATATGTGAATTAAATACAGTATCACAATAACCGAACTTTTTAAGTACCTTTCGTTTCATGTGCCAGTTGTTGTATTTGTAAACACCACTCTTCAAACTTCTTTACAAATTTGACCATGTTTGTTAGCTTTCTATAATAAATTGTTACTTTTCTGTAACACATTAATTGGTTGGTTTGTTGTTTTGAATTTTGCGCAAAGCTACACGAGGGCTATCTTCACTAGCCGTCCCCAATTTAGCAGTATAAGACTAGGGGAAAAGCAGCTAGTCATCACTATCCATCATCAACTCTTGAGCCACTCTTTTACCAATGAATAGTGGGATTGACCGTCACATTATAACGCCCCCAGGGCTGAAAGGGCGAGCATTAAAACAATTTTAAATGTTCAAATATTAAATTTTGAAATTGTTTGGCGTTTCGTAGGAAGTGTGATGCTATCGAAACTTGATCGCTTTTGGGAAGAGTATGCAACAACCCTTTCCGATGCAAAATTAATATTCGCATACTCAGACCTAGAATTTTAAAGACTTGAAAATAAAGGAATATGAATCAATATGGACACCAGAACTATCCAGAAAGAGACCTTCCAAAAGTCATATCTTAGCAATGCAGCGTCTGTAACAAGTGAGAATCTTCGAAGAGACAGGTTAGTGGCAAGAGCCGTCCACACACCCTAGGCAACTGTAAGCAACATAATTAGGAAATATCTCAGCCTAAAAATGAGGCAAACAGAGTATGGATTAACCAAGATAAGGCTTCCAATCATACCTTACGTTCAAGGAAGACATACCGGCATAATGACAGCCTAATTTAAGAATCTTTTTGCAATGAAAACTACATTGCAGGGCCATTGTCAAGAAAACAATCATGAGATAGAGCATGACCAAACATGGCAACATGGAATGTAACGACGTAGTGAGTATCCAGATCTATTTAATACAGTGTAATCAACCTTTGCCTAAACTTTTCCTAACGCATGAATAATAATTTTGGGATGTATACGATTCTCCTAACTCATAACCAATTCTTTTGGGTTGTATAAGATTCTTGAGGAAGAAAGAAGAACCTTTATAAAGAGATGAATTATTAGAAGCACAACAAATTGACAAATATGTTACTGAGTTGTATAGAAAGAAACTTCATTATTAAGTTCCTGGTGTAAGTGGTACAATTTGAATACGAGAGACTGCAAAGTTAACATCTCTATTCTAAAACTTTTAGAGATGTTGAAACATAAAAATAGTTTGAGTCTGATTTTTTGTTTTTGAATCAATCTAGCTGATTATTTTTACAAAGGGAAACATACCTTTTTTCCAGAACAAGCTAGCAGTAATTCTAAAAAGACCATCAGCCTTACATATTTGTGTTTGTACATCACCACCTATGCTAAAGTCAGAACATAAAAGGACGTGGATGGAGTAATATATAAAATAAACGTTGGATATCTTAAAACGTGAAAACAAACAAACAAATAACACTCTATACCGTGTGGTAGATGGACTTTGTAGATGTTGTGGATGTAAAACTTTGTATTAAGCCTTTCTGAAACACATTCAGCTTAATGAAAAGCTGCCTTTGTTTTACAGTAATTATAAAGAGGACTTTAAAACTGTATTAATACATGCATTTTGAAGCGATGGAGGACAAAGTAAGCATAGAATGTTTTCATGGTCCTGCATTGCAGATCTTTCAATACCCAAAAGACGTAACCCATACGAAGTGAGCCTAGCAAAGTGTGTTAATATCAATGAAGGAGCTAGTAGGAGAAGCTACCATTCCAATATTGACACAATCGTTGATATTGCCGGCATCAAGCCAAGCCTTCTAAAGGGATCTCCCATAGGACTTCTCTTTTGCTTAAAGAAGGCCTTTGGGATTTTTGGGTGCTTTGGTAACAACTGCATGATTTGAGGAAACGTTGAAAGCTTTCGTGTTTGCCCTCGTTGTATATACAATATACAGTTGAGAACTCAGCGACACGTCCCCTAGAGGGCAAACTTCCGAAGTGACGTAACTTAAAAAAAATTATAAACAACCTATCTTGTCACTGCCACCCAAGAAAATGAACCTAGATATTCTTAGAAAAAGAAGAAAATATAAAAATCTATGAAGACATAATTTAAAAATTTAGAAATAGTTAACTTTAACAATATTTTTACATCAATGGTAGTTTCATTAAAACTATTTTAAAATACAATAAATCTAACAATACTTTTACATCAATGGTAGTTTCATTAAAACTATTTTAAAATACAATAAATCTTATTAGAGAAAACTTGATAAAAGATATGGAATGGATATCATATTTGATTTTTTCCATACGTTTCATATATGATGATACTTGTAATGTACCTTTTCTTATACGTATGTATGTAAATATATATATATGATAATACTTAAATGATGCCTTATCTTTAAATATAGAGGTAATTTCTTTTCACGAACATTGTAGTGCTATATTAAGAGTAAATGGCAAAAACGACTTTTATTTTTTATTTTTTGGCACAATGAAAGATAAAATCTTTGTTAAACATTTCAGTCTACTAGTTTCGATACCACACTAACCCTTATTATGGTAACTGTGTTGTCGAAACTAATCGGCTGAAATGTTTTTATATTTCACAGTACCAAAAAACGTCGTTTTTGTTTTTATTTTTGGCACAATGAAAGATAAAATCTTTGTTAAACATTTCAGTCTACTAGTTTCGATACCACACTAACCCTTATTATGGTAACTGTGTTGTCGAAACTAATCGGCTGAAATGTTTTTATATTTCACAGTACCAAAAAACGTCGTTTTTGTTTTTATTTTTGGCACAATGAAAGATAAAATCTTTGTTAAACATTTCAGTCTACTAGTTTCGATACCACACTAACCCTTATTATGGTAACTGTGTTGTCGAAACTAATCGGCTGAAATGTTTTTATATTTCACAGTACCAAAAAACGTCGTTTTTGTTTTTATTTTTGGCACAATGAAAGATAAAATCTTTGTTAAACATTTCAGTCTACTAGTTTCGATACCACACTAACCCTTATTATGGTAACTGTGTTGTCGAAACTAATCGGCTGAAATGTTTTTATATTTCACAGTACCAAAAAACGTCGTTTTTGTTTTTATTTTTGGCACAATGAAAGATAAAATCTTTGTTAAACATTTCAGTCTACTAGTTTCGATACCACACTAACCCTTATTATGGT